>NC_069501.1:1035773941-1035833941 GCF_027579735.1 Bombina bombina
ACTGACATTGTTACTAAGGAGTGGGATAGACCCGGTGTGCCTTTCTCACCCCCTCCTATATTCAGAAAAATGTTTCCAATAGACGCCGCCACACGGGACTTATGGCAAATGGTCCCTAAGGTGGAGGGAGCAGTTTCTACTTTAGCTAAGCGTACCACTATCCCAGTGGAGGATAGCTGTGCTTTTTCAGATCCAATGGATAAAAAATTAGAGGGTTACCTTAAGAAAATGTTTGTTCAACAAGGGTTTATATTGCAACCTCTTGCATGTATTGCGCCTGTCACGGCTGCAGCAGCATTTTGGTTTGAGTCTCTGGAAGAGACACTTCAATCATCCACACTAGATGACATCACACACAAACTTAAATTCCTTAAGTTAGCTAATTCATTTATTTCAGATGCCGTAGTACATTTAACTAAACTTGCGGCTAAAAATTCAGGATTCGCCATTCAGGCACGCAGAGCTCTGTGGCTAAAATCCTGGTCAGCTGATGTTACGTCTAAATCTAAATTGCTTAATATTCCTTTCAAAGGGCAGACCTTATTCGGGCCCGGCTTGAAAGAGATTATTGATGACATTACAGGAGGTAAAGGTCATGCCCTGCCTCAGGACAAGGCCAAAGCCAAAGCCAAGGCTAGACAGTCCAATTTTCGTTCCTTTCGTAATTTCAAAGCAGGAGCAGCATCAACTTCCTCTGCACCAAAACAGGAAGGAGCTGTTGCTCGCTACAGACAAGGCTGGAAACCTAACCAGTCCTGGAACAGGGGCAAACAGGCCAGAAAACCTGCTGCTGCCCCTAAGACAGCATGAATTGAGGGCCCCCGATCCGGGACCGGATCTAGTGGGGGGCAGACTTTCCCTCTTCGCCCAGGCTTGGGCAAGAGATGTTCAGGATCCCTGGGCGTTAGAGATCATATCTCAGGGATACCTTCTGGACTTCAAATCCTCTCCCCCAAGAGGGAGATTTCATCTGTCAAGGTTGTCAACAAACCTAACAAAGAAGGAAGCGTTTCTACGCTGCGTACAAGATCTTTTATTAATGGGAGTGATCCATCCAGTTCCGCGGTTGGAACAAGGACAAGGGTTTTACTCAAATCTGTTTGTAGTTCCCAAAAAAGAGGGAACCTTCAGGCCAATCTTGGATTTAAAGATCCTAAACAAATTCCTAAGAGTTCCATCGTTCAAGATGGAAACTATTCGAACAATTTTGCCCATGATCCAAGAGGGTCAGTACTTGACCACAGTGGATTTAAAGGATGCTTACCTTCACATACCGATTCACAGAAGTCATTACCGGTATCTAAGGTTTGCCTTTTTAGACAGGCATTACCAGTTTGTAGCTCTTCCATTCGGACTGGCTACGGCTCCAAGAATCTTCACAAAGGTTCTGGGCACTCTTCTGGCGGTACTAAGACCGCGAGGAATTTCAGTAGCTCCGTACTTAGACGACATACTGATACAAGCTTCAAGCTTTCAAACTGCCAAATCTCATACAGAGATAGTACTGGCATTTCTAAGGTCGCATGGATGGAAAGTGAACGAAGAGAAAAGTTCTCTCTTTCCACTCACAAGAGTTCCCTTCCTGGGGACTCTGATAGATTCTGTAGAAATGAAGATTTACCTGACAGAGGACAGGTTAACAAAACTTCAAAGTGCATGCCGTGTCCTTCATTCCATTCAAGAGACCAGAAATTCTCTTCTATGGTGGCTTTATCGGCCACATCTGTCCAGGGGAATGCCATTCAGCAGGCCAGACTGGTCAATTGTAACAACAGACGCCAGCCTACTAGGTTGGGGCGCTGTCTGGAATTCTCTGAAGGCTCAGGGACTATGGAATCAGGAGGAGAGTCTTCTTCCAATAAACATTCTGGAATTGAGAGCAGTCCTCAATGCTCTTCTGGCTTGGCCCCAGTTAGCAACTCGGGGGTTCATCAGGTTCCAGTCGGACAACATCACGACTGTAGCTTATATCAACCATCAGGGAGGGACAAGAAGCTCCCTAGCAATGATGGAAGTATCGAAGATAATTCGCTGGGCAGAGTCTCACTCTTGCCACCTGTCTGCAATCCACATCCCGGGAGTGGAGAACTGGGAGGCGGATTTCTTAAGTCGTCAGACTTTTCATCCGGGGGAGTGGGAACTTCATCCAGAGGTCTTTGCCCAAATACTTCGACGTTGGGGCAAACCAGAGATAGATCTCATGGCGTCTCGACAGAACGCCAAGCTTCCGCGCTACGGGTCCAGATCCAGGGATCCGGGAGCGGTCCTGATAGATGCCTTGACAGCACCATGGACCTTCAGGATGTTTCATGTGTTTCCACCTTTCCCGATGCTTCCTCGATTGATTGCCAGAATCAAACAGGAGAAAGCATCAGTGATTCTAATAGCGCCTGCATGGCCACGCAGGACTTGGTATACAGATCTGGTGGACATGTCATTCTGTCCACCTTGGTCGTTACCTCTGAAACAGGACCTTCTGATTCAGGGTCCTTTCAAACATCAAAATCTAACTTCTCTGAAGCTGACTGCTTGGAAATTGAACGCTTGATCTTATCAAAGCGTGGTTTTTCTGAGTCAGTTATTGATACCTTAATACAGGCTAGGAAGCCTGTTACCAGAAAGATTTACCATAAAATATGGCGTAAATACCTATATTGGTGCGAATCCAAAGGTTACTCTTGGAGTAAGGTTAGGATTCCTAGGATATTGTCTTTTCTACAAGAAGGTTTAGAAAAGGGGTTATCCGCTAGTTCCTTAAAGGGACAGATCTCAGCTCTGTCC
This sequence comes from Bombina bombina, assembly GCF_027579735.1. Lineage (NCBI taxonomy): Eukaryota > Metazoa > Chordata > Amphibia > Anura > Bombinatoridae > Bombina > Bombina bombina. The sequence continues at coordinate 1,035,776,723 of NC_069501.1, forward strand.
ATTCTGTTACACAAGCGTCTGTCAGAAGTTCCAGACGTTCAGGCTTTTTGTCAGGCTTTGGCCAGGATTAAACCTGTGTTTAAAGCTGTGGCTCCACCATGGAGTTTAAACCTTGTTCTTAACGTTTTACAGGGTGTTCCGTTTGAACCCCTTCATTCCATTGATATAAAGTTGTTATCTTGGAAAGTTCTATTTTTAATGGCTATTTCCTCGGCTCGAAGAGTCTCTGAGTTATCAGCCTTACATTGTGATTCTCCTTATTTGATTTTTCACTCGGATAAGGTAGTTCTGCGTACTAAGCCTGGGTTCTTACCTAAGGTAGTCACTAACAGGAATATCAATCAGGAGATTGTTGTTCCATCCTTGTGCCCAAATCCTTCTTCGAGGAAGGAACGTCTTTTGCACAATCTGGATGTAGTTCGTGCCCTTAAATTTTATTTACAGGCAACTAAAGATTTTCGACAAACGTCTTCCCTGTTTGTCGTTTACTCTGGTCAGAGGAGAGGTCAAAAAGCTTCTGCTACCTCTCTCTCTTTTTGGCTTCGTAGCATAATTCGTTTAGCTTATGAGACTGCTGGACAGCAGCCTCCTGAAAGAATTACAGCTCATTCCACTAGAGCTGTGGCTTCCACTTGGGCCTTTAAGAATGAGGCCTCTGTTGAACAGATTTGCAAGGCTGCAACTTGGTCTTCGCTTCATACTTTTTCCAAATTTTACAAATTTGACACTTTTGCTTCCTCGGAGGCTATTTTTGGGAGAAAGGTTCTTCAGGCAGTGGTTCCTTCTGTATAAAGAGCCTGCCTATCCCTCCCGTCATCCGTGTACTTTTGCTTTGGTATTGGTATCCCACAAGTAATGATGACCCGTGGACTGATCACACTTAACAGAAGAAAACATAATTTATGCTTACCTGATAAATTCCTTTCTTCTGTAGTGTGATCAGTCCACGGCCCGCCCTGTTTTTTAAGGCAGGTAAATATTTTTTAAATTATACTCCAGTCACCACTACACCCTTGGCTTCTCCTTTCTCGTTGGTCCTTGGTCGAATGACTGGAGGTGACGTAGAGGGGAGGAGCTATATAGCAACTCTGCTGGGTGAATCCTCTTGCACTTCCTGTAGGGGAGCAGTTAATATCCCACAAGTAATGATGACCCGTGGACTGATCACACTACAGAAGAAAGAAATTTATCAGGTAAGCATAAATTATGTTTTTTGCACGCTCGGATGCGCACTTTCCTCTGGCTGAGAAGCAGCAGGCATTAGCTCCGGTTGATCCTAGAAAGGGGTTCTATTAACCGGATCATTGGCAAGTCCGGGGCAGGTAGGCGCCACAGCAGAGCTGTGGCTAGGTGCAGGGGGTATATTTGTCAAATTTAACATATTTGTTACTTAAATACCTTTTAGAGGTTAATTTCTCCCCTTACTCTTGAGGTGCAATAATTTTTGGAGCCATTATTTAGGTATAGTTAATTTTTAAGAGCAAATTAACGTTTTGAAGCAGTTTTGGAAAATTTGTACGCTTTTTTTATTCCTTAAAGGCACAGTACACGTTTCTCAAAAAAAAAATGTAAGCAATAAATAAAGTGTTTAACGACTATTGTGGTTATTACTAGTCTGTTCAATATGTCTGACATTGAGGAATCTCATTGTTCTATGTGTTTAGAAGCCATTGTGGAACCCCCTCTTACATTGTGTACCTCTTGTACTGAAAGGGCCTTACACTGTAAAAAGCATATTTTAGGTCAAGAAAGTGTGCCTAAGGATGATTCTCAATCTGAAGAGAATCAGGATATGTCATCCAATTCTCCCCAAGTGTCACAACCTTTAACGCCCACACAAGCGACGCCAAGTACCTCTAGTGCGTCTAATTCTTTTACTCTGCAAGAGATGGCTGCAGTTATGTCAACTACCCTTACAGAGGTATTATCTAAATTACCAGTGTTACAGGGTAAATGCAGTAGGTCAGGTATTAATGTGAATACTGAATCCTCTGATGCTTTATTGGCTATTTCCGATGTACCCTCACAGTGCTGTGAGTTGGGGGTCAGGGAATTGCTGTCTGAGGGAGAACTTTCAGACTCAGGGAATGTGTTGCCTCAGACAGATTTGGACGTCATGTCCTTTAAATTTAAGCTGGAACACCTCCACCTGTTACTACGGGAGGTTTTAGCGACTCTGGATGATTGTGACCCTATTGTGATACCACCAGGGAAATTGTGTAAGATATTCAAATATCTAGAGGTATCTACTTACACTGATGTTTTTCCGGTTCCTAAAAGAATTTTGGAAATTGTAAAAAAGGAATGGGATAGACCAGGTATACCGTTCTTTCCCCCTCCTAACGTTAAGAAAATGTTTCCCATATCAGACACCATTCAGGACTCTTGGCAAACGGTCCCTAAGGTGGAGGGAGCTATATCTACCCTGGCTAAGCGTACAACTATACCTATTGAGGACAGTTGTGCTTTCAAAGACCCTATGGATAAAAAGTTAGAGGGTCTTCTAAAGAAATTATTTATTCATCAGGGTTTTCTTTTACAACCTACGGCTTGCATTGTTCCAGTTACTACTGCAGCAGCTTTTTGGTTTGATGCTCTAGAAGAGTCTATGAAGGTTGAGACTCCATTAGATGACATTTTGGATAGAATTAAGGCTCTCAAGCTAGCTAATTCTTTTATTACTGATGCTGCTTTTCATATTGCTAACTTAGCAGCGAAAAATGCTGCCATTTTAGCGCGTAGAGCGTTATGGCTCAAGTCTTGGTCTGCTTATGTGTCATCAAAATCTAAGCTTTTAGCTATTCCTTTTAAAGGTAAGACCCTATTTGGGCCTGAATTGAAGGAAATCATTTCTGACATTACTGGAGGTAAAGGCCATGCCCTACCTCAGGATAAATCTGTTAAAATGAGGGGTAAACAAAATAATTTTTGTTCCTTTTTGAAATTTTAAAGGAGGACCCTCTGCTTCCTATTCCTCCACAAAGCAGGAAGGGAATTTTGCTCAATCCAAGTCAGTCTGGAGACCCAACCAGGCTTACAAAGACAGCATGAAGGGGCGGTCCCCGATCCGGGACCAGATCTAGTAGGGGGCAGACTTTCTTTCTTTGCTCAGGCTTGGGCAAGAGATGTTCAGGACCCTTGGGCACTGGAAATCGTGACCCACGGGTATCAACTGGAATTCAAGGATTTTCTCCCAAGAGGGAGATTATCTTTCACGATTATCTGTAGATCAGATAAAAAGAGAGGCGTTCTTACGCTGTGTGAAAGACCTCTCTACCATGGGAGTAATTTGTCCCGTTCCAAAACTGGAACAGGGGCAGGGGTTTTACTTAAATATTTTCATGGTTCCCAAAAAAGAGGGAACTTTCAGACCCATTTTAGATCTCAAGTGTCTAAACAAATTTCTCAGAGTTCCATCATTCAAGATGGAGACTATACAAACAATCTTACCAATGATCCAGGAAGGTCAATATATGACTACCGTGGACTTGAAGGATGCATATCTTCATATTCCTATCCACAAGGATCATCATCTATTTCTAAGGTTTGCCTTCCTGGACAAACATTATCAGTTCATGGCTCTTCCCTTCGGGTTGGCCACAGCACCCAGAATCTTCACAAAGGTTCTAGGGTCCCTTCTGGCGGTTCTCAGACCGCGAGGCATAGCAGTGGCGCCTTATCTGGATGATATTTTGATCCAGGCGTTAACTTATCTGACAAAATCTCACACTGACACAGTGCTGTCTTTCCTGAGAACTCAGGGTTGGAAGGTGAATATAGAAAAGAGTTCACTAGTTCCACAGACAATGGTTCCTTTCTTGGGAACTCTGATAGACTCTGTAGACATGAAAATATTTCTGACAGAGGTCATAAAATCAAAGATTCTAAATACTCCGAGCACTTCAGTCCATTCCTCTGCCATCAGTGGCTCAGTGTATGGAGGTCATTGGATTAATGGTAGCGGCAATGGACATCATTCTGTTTGCTCTCTTTCATCTCAGACCACTGCAGCTGTGCATGCTCGGACAGTGGAATGGGGACTATGCGAATTTATCTCCTCAGATAAATCTAGATAGAGACCAGAGACTCTCTCTTCTTTGGTGGTTGTCGCCGGATCATCTGTCCCAGGGGACTTGTTTCCGCAGTCCCTCATGGGTGATAATGACAACTGACGCCAGCCTACTGGGGTGCAGTCTGGAATTCCCTGAAGGCTCATGGTGTTTGGACGCAGGTGGAGTCTCTACTTCCAATCAATATTCTGGAACTGAGAGCAATATTCAATGCGGCCAAATTCATCAGACAGTCGGACAATATCACGACTGTGGCGTATCAATCATCAGGGGGGAACAAGGAGTTCCTTAGCGATGATAGAAGTATCAAAGATAATCCGATAGGCGGAGGCCCACTTTTGCTATCTATCAGCGATCTACATCCCAGGAGTAGAGAACTGGGAAGCAGATTTTCTAAGTCATCAGACTTTTCATCCGGGCGAGTGGGAACTCCACCCGGAGGTGTTTGCTTCATTGACTCGTCAATGGGCAGACCGGAATTAGACCTGATGGCATCTCGTCAGAATGCCAAGCTTCCACGTTACGGATCCAGGTCGAGAGATCCTCAGGCCGAACTGATAGATGCCTTGGCAGTACCTTGTTCGTTCAGCCTATCTTATGTGTTTCCACCGTTTCCTCTCCTTCCACACGTGATTGCTCGGATCAATCAGGAGAGAGCTTCAGTAATTCTGATAGCGCCTGTGTGGCCACGCAGGATTTGGTATGCGGATCTAGTGGACATGTCCTCTCTGCCACCGTGGAAACTTCCTTTGAGACAGGACCTGCTCATTCAAGGTCATTTCCAACATCCAAATCTACATTCTCTGCAGCTGACTGCGTGGAGATTGAACGATTGATTTTATCTAAGCGAGGATTCTCCGATTCGGTCATCGATACTTTGATACAGGCTCGAAAGCCTGTCACTAGAAAAATCTATCTTAAGTTATGGCGTAAATATCTTTATTGGTGTGAATCCAAGGGTTACTCATGGAGTAAAGTGAGGATTCCCAGGATTCTGTCTTTTCTCCAAGAAGGATTGGAGAGAGGGTTATCAGCTAGTTCCTTAAAGGGACAAATTTCTGCTTTGTCAATTTTGCTTCACAAACGTTTGGCAGATATGCCAGATGTTCAGTCTTTTTGTCAGGCTCTAACTAGAATCTGCTTTGTACTTTATTAACCAGTTTAAGCCTGTTTAGACCAATTACTCCTCCCTGGAGTTTGAATTTAGTTCTTAGAGTTCTTCAAGTGGTTCCGTTTGAACCCATGCATTCCATAGATATTAAATTGTTATCTTGGTAAGTTCTGTTTTTAGTTGCTATTTCTTCTGCTCGAAGAGTTTCTGAGCTTTCAGCGTTACAATGTGATTCGCCTTATCTTATATTTCATTCTGATAAGGTGGTTTTACGTACCAAACCTGGACTTATTCCTAAGGTTAACCTGGACGTGGTCCGTACTTTGAGGTTTTACTTAAAGATTTCCGTCAATAATCTTCATTGTTTTTTCTGGAAAGCGTAGGGGCCAGAAAGCTACGGCTACCTCTCTATCTCTTTGGCTGAGGAGTATCATCCGCCTGGCATATGAGACTGCTAGACAGCAGCCTTCTGAAAGAATTACGGCTCATTCTACTAGGGCTGTGGCTTCCACATGGGCCTTTAAAAACGATGCATCTGTTGAACAGATTTGTAAGGATGCGACTTGGTTGTCCCTTCATACTTTTTCCAAATTTTCCAAATTTTATACTTTTGCTTCTTCTGAGGCTGTTTTCTCCAACATTGGTGTGTCCGGTCCACGGCGTCATCCATTACTTGTGGGATATTCTCCTCCCCTACAGGGAAAGGCAAGGAGAGCACACAGCAAGAGCTGTCCATATAGCTCCCCCTCTGGCTCCACCCCCCAGTCATTCTCCTTGCCGCTCTGAACAAGTAGCATCTCCACGGGGATGGTGAGGAGTTTGTGGTGTTAGTTGCAGACTTTTCTGCTCAAGGTATGACTAGCCATTTTCTAACAAGACTGTGTAATGCTGGAAGGCTGTCATTTTTCCCTCATGGGGATCGGTAAGCCATTTTCTTAGACTTAGAAAGAATAAAGGGCTTATTATGGGCTATTAACTGGTGGACACTCTTAAGGGCTTAATCGATTGTTTATTTAAGTTTTTATTTAAAGTTTGAAGTGGATTTCACACTTTTATTATTTGGGGAACGTTTTTTATCACCAGGCACTAGTTAAGACACCTTCACAGTCAGGAAGGGCCTTTCACTGTATTAGGCAGAGCCTCATTTTCGCGCCATTATTGCACAGTTTCTTTTAAGTACAGTGCATGCAGATGCATGTGAGAGGGTCTGGTGTCCACTGAAAAAGTTCCTAGAAGGCTTGAAATACCCCCCTGGGATAGTTAAGTCACAACAAAGGCTGTGGCTGGGACTGTAGTGGGGTTAAAATTGCAAACGGCTCCGGTTTCCACATTTTAAGGGTTAACAGCTTGAAAATTGTGGTGCAATACTTTGAATGCATTAAGACACTGTGGTGAAAATTTGGTAAAGATTGGACAATTCCTTCATAGTTTTTCACATATTCAGTAATAAAGTGTGCCCTGTTTAACATTTAAAGAGACAGTAACGGTTTTGTTTTAAAACGGTTTTTTGTACTTTATTAACCAGTTTAAGCCTGTTTAACATGTCTGTACCTTCTGATAGATCATGTTCTGTATGTATGGAAGCCAATGTGGTTCCCCCTTCAAATATATGTGATAATTGTGCCATAGCGTCCAAACACAGTAAGGACAGTATTGTCACAAATAGTAAGGTTGCCCAGGATGATTCCTCAGATGAAGGAAGTAGAGAGTTCTACATATTCTCCTTCTGTGTCTATACCAGTTATGCCCGCGCAGGCGACCCCTAGTACTTCTAGCGCGCCAATGCTTGTTACTATGCAACAATTGACGGCAGTAATGGATAACTCCATAGCTAATATTTTTTCCAAAATGTCAGCATTTCAGAGAAAGCGCGATTGCTCTGTTTTAAACACTGTTGAGCAGGAGGGCGCTGATGATAATTTTTCTGTCATACCCTCACACCAGTCTGAAGTGGCAGTGAGGGAGGGTTTCTCAGATGGAGAAATTTCTGATACAGGAAGAATTTCTCAGCAGGTAGAACCTGATGTCGTGACATTTAAATTTAAATCAGAGCATCTCCGCGCATTACTTAAGGAGGTGCTATCTACTCTGGATGATTGTGACAATCTGGTCATTCCAGAAAACTTGTGCAAGATGGACAAGTTCCTAGAGGTCCCGGTGCACCCTGATGCCTTTCCGATACCTAAACAGGTGGCGGACATAGTGAATAAGGAGTGGGAGAAGCCAGGCATACCTTTTGTCCCTCCTCCTATATTTAAGAAATTGTTCCCTATGGTTGACCCCAGGAAAGACATATGGCAAACAGTCCCTAAGGTCGAGGGGGCGGTTTCTACACTAGCCAAACGCACGACCATTCCCATTGAGGACAATTGTGTTTTCAAAGATCCTATGGATAAAAAATTGGAGGGTTTGCTTAAAAAGATTTTTGTACAGCAAGGTTACCTCCTTCAACCTATTTCGTGCATTATTCCTGTCACTACAGCGGCGTAGTTCTGGTTCGAGGAACTAGAAAAGTCGCTCAGTAGGGAGACTCCGTATGAGGAAGTCATGGACAGAATTCACGCACTTAAGTTAGCTAATTCCTTTATTGTAGACGCCGCTTTGCAGTTAGCGAGATTAGCGGCGAAAAATTCAGGGTTTGCAATTGTGGCGCGCAGAGCGCTCTGGCTAAAGTCTTGGTCGGCGGATGTATCTTACAAGACAAAATTGCTTAATATCCCTTTCAAAGGTAAGACCCTTTTTGGGCCAGAATTGAAAGAAATTATTTCAGACATCACTGGGGGAAAGGGCCATGCCCTCCCACAGGATAGGCCTTTCAAGGCTAAGAATAAGTCCAATTTTCGTTCCTTTCGCAATTTCATTAACGGACCGGCTTCTAACTCGGCAGCCTCTAGACAAGAGGGTAACACTTCCCAGACTACCCTTATTCCAGCCTTGCATTGGTTTCCAAGCTGGTTTAAACAGGCCAAGAAGCCTGCTGCTGCTACCAAGACAGCATGAAGGGGTAGCCCCCGATCCGGGACTGGATCTAGTAGGGGACAGATTCTCTCTCTTTGCTCAGGCTTGGGCAAGAGATGTTCAGGATCCCTGGACACTAGAAATAGTCTCTCAGGGTTATCTTCTAGAATTCAAGGAACTACCCCCAAGGGGAAGGTTCCACATTTCTCACTTATCTTCAAACCAAATAAGTAGACAGGCAATCTTACATTGTGTAGAAGACCTGTTAAAGATGGGAGTGATACACCCAGTTCCAACTGTGGAACAAGGTCAGGGGTTTTTACTCAAATCTGTTTGTAGTTCCCAAAGAAGAGGGAACTTTCAGACCAATTCTGGATTTAAAAATTCTAAACAAATTTCTCAGAGTTCCATCGTTCAAAATGGAAACCATTCGAACAATTTTACCTACAATCCAGGAGGGTCAATATATGACTACCGTGGATTTAAAGGATGCGTATCTACATATTCCTATCCACAAAGATCATCATCAGTTCCTAAGGTTCGCCTTTCTGGACAAACATTATCAGTTCGTGGCTCTCCCATTCGGACTAGCCACTGCTCCCAGAATTTTCACAAAGGTGTTCGGGTCCCTTCTAGCGGTTCTAAGACCAAGGGGCATTGCAGTGGCACCTTATCTGGACGACATTCTAATTCAAGCGTCTCTTTCCAAGGCAAAGGCTCATACAGACATTGTTCTAGCCTTTCTCAGATCTCACGGGTGGAAGGTGAACGTAGAAAAGAGTTCCCTGTCTCCGTCGACAAGAGTTCCCTTTTTGGGAACAATAATAGATTCCTTTGAAATGAAGATCTTCCTGACAGAAGTCAGAAAGTCAAAGCTTCTAAACGCTTGTCAAGTTCTTCTCTCTATTCTGCAGCCTTCCATAGCTCAGTGCATGGAAATAGTAGGGTTGATGGTTGCAGCAATGGACATAGTTCCTTTTGCTCGAATTCATCTAAGACCATTACAACTGTGCATGCTCCAGTAGACAGGATCACCTGTCTCAGGGAATGAGTTTCTGCAGACCAAAGTGGGTCATTGTCACGACCGACGCCAATCTATCAGGCTGGGGCGGGGTCTGGGATTCCCTGAAAACTCAGGGTTTATGTTCTCGGGAAGAGTCTCTTCTCCCGATCAACATCCTGGAACTGAGAGCGATATTCAATGCTCTCCGGGCTTGGCCTCATCTAGCGAAGGCCGGATACATAAGATTCCAGTCAGATAACATGACGACTGTAGCTTACATCAACCATCAGGGAGGAACAAAGAGTTCCTTGGCGATGAGAGAGGTATCCAAGATCATCAAATGGGCGGAGGATCACTCCTGCCACCTATCTGCAATCCACATCCCAGGAGTAGACAACTGGGAGGCGGATTATCTGAGTCGTCAGATTTTCTATCCGGGGGAGTGGGAACTCCACCCGGAGGTGTTTGCCCAGTTGACTCAATTATGGGGCATTCCAGACATGGATCTGATGGCGTCTCGTCAGAACTTCAAGGTTCCTTGCTACGGGTCCAGATCCAGGGATCCCAAGGCCACTCTAGTGGATGCATTAGTGGCGCCTTGGTCGTTCAACCTAGCTTATGCGTTTCCACCGTTCCCTCTCCTTCCCAGGCTTTGGGGAATTTTTTCTTTTTCTTTATACACTACAGTCACCACGGCACCCAATAGTTTCTCCTTTTTCTCCTAACCGTCGGTCGAATGACTGGGGGGTGGAGCCAGAGGGGGAGCTATATGGACAGCTCTTGCTGTGTGCTCTCCTTGCCTTTCCCTGTAGGGGAGGAGAATATTCCACAAGTAATGGATGACGCCGTGGACCGGACACACCGTTGGAGAAAGTAATTTATCAGGTAAGCATAAATTCTGTTTTTGGGAGAAAAGTTCTTCAAGCAGTGGTGCCTTCCGTTTAGGTCTCTGTCTTGTCCCTCCCTTTCATCCGTGTCCTGTAGCTTTGGTATTGTATCCCACAAGTAAGGATGAAATCCGTGGACTCGTCGTATCTTGTAGAAGAAAAGGAAATGTATGCTTACCTGATAAATTGATTTCTTCTACGATACGAGTCCACGGCCCTCCCTGTCAATTTAAGACAGATTATTTTATTATTTTTACAACTTCAGTTACCTCTGCACCTTTTAGCTTTTCCTTTCTCTTCCTTAAACCTTTGGTCGAATGACTGGGGGTGGAGGGAAGGGAGGAGCTATATATACAGCTCTGCTGTGGTGCTCTTTGCCACTTCCTGATAGCAGGAGGATAATATCCCACAAGTAAGGATGAAATCCGTGGACTCGTATCGTAGAAGAAATCAATTTGTCAGGTAAGCATAAATTTGCCTTTTATTGGTATATTGTTTGTTAAATAACTTTAAAGTAATGGGCACTACAGTGTTTAACCTTGGCCAAAATGCGTGAAGTAAATATTATCAGAGGTTTTATCAAAAATATTACTATGTAGATGACATTGCTAGTATATGTCAGTTGATGCGTTTTTGCAACTAGATTTACATTACACAAATGCTTATTTCCTTCTTAATATGAGGAGAGTCCATGGCATCATTCCTTACTGTTGGGAAATACTGAACCTGGCCACCAGGAGGAGCCAAAGACACCCCAGCCACAGGCTTAAATACTCCCCCCCCCACTTTCCTCATATCCCTGTCATTCTTTGCCTTTCGTCACAGGAGGTTGGCAGAGAAGTGTCAGAAGATTCATAGTAGTTCCTTATGGAGGGTATCTGCCCTTCGAAATTGGACTGGAGTTTTAAGTAGTCTTGTCAGCCTCTCAGTGAGAGCATTGACTAATGTTAGGGTCTGGAGATGCTGGGAGAGTCTTTCTGCGAATGCATCCAGACTCTTATTAACAGCTCCTAAGCAATCAGTGTTGAGTTTCACTGCCTGCTTCCATCACTCAAGTCCATGTCAGGAGCGATGCTACAAGACTGTCAAACTTGAAAGGCTGTGTTTCTGTTCCACGGCATAGATTCCGGTAAGATCGTTTCATTTTATATACATATGATAACACAAGAAGACAGGGTCACAGTGTGGCTCCTTTTATCTGTATGGAATCAAGGGTTAATATCTCCATAGGGGGATTATTGAACAGTGGGGATTAATCACATACGTTTATTTGATTATGCTGCGACATGTGTGAGATGAGGCTCAGGCAGATGTTGGAAAGTACAGGGTTTTCACTTTTGCTTTGGGAGCTGTGCAGCCTGAAAGGCTTAGCGTGCTTTTTTACTATTATAGCGGGGGAGTCATGCATTGCGCACCACGTGACCGGGCGTGGTCACAATTATTTCCTCTTATCTGACCGTGCGGTTTACCGGAGAAGAAGCGGTTTCTCTGTTTGGCCTGGGTCATTGGAGGTTGTGAGTGCCTCAGCCATTGGGGGTATAAAGGTGCCGTTTTTCTTAGTAATCAATAGTCTGTTAGCGCAAGCTATGGAGGATTCTGATGCGTTAGCGGGTACTCCCTCTTTACCTAAGTCTAATACCTGTCTATATTGTGAGGAGGCCACGGTATACCCGCCTTCTCAATTATGTTTCACATGCCTTGATAAAGTAATCATGTCGAAGAAAGTTAATATTTTTAATACCACTGAGCCGTCCACCTCTGAGGAGTCTCCGTCCCGTGAGGTGCGTGCCCTACAGTCATCTCCTAATACACATGCAGCTTCCCGTAGCACTCATAATCCTCCATCTAGAAGGGCCCTTTTACCGCCAGACTTTACTGAGCAGTTACAAACTGCTGTGTCTGCTGCCTTTAGTGCTTTACCTCGCCCTGCTAAGTGCAAGCGAAAGGTCAAATATTGCTATTCTTCCCAGGGGTCATCTACTAGCTTATTGGATTTATCTGATACAAGATTATCCGATGATGAAGGCGCCTCTGATACTTCAGAGGGTGCTCTTTCTGGGTTGGAATCTGCTGCCTCTAAGCCTCCAGCTGTGGAGGAACCAGACTTTAGATTTAGGATTCAACATTTACGCTTTCTGCTGAAGGAAGTTTTAGCTACGTTAGAAGTTCCAGAGCCCAAATTGCCTGAGGAACCTTTGATTCCTAAATTAGATAAGGTCTACGAGGACAGGTTTGTACCACAAACTTTCCCGGTTCCGGTAAAGATGGCGAACATTATTAAGAATGAATGGGAAAGAATTGGTTCTTCATTTTCCCCTTCTTCTTCTTCCTTTAAAAAATTGTTCCCGTTCCCGGACTCTCAATTGGAGTTGTGGGGTTCCATCCCCAAGGTGGATGGCGCTATCTCCACGCTTGTTAAATGCACTACTATCCCGCTTGAGGATAGTTCGTCGTTTAAAGAGCCCATGGATAAGAACATTGAAACTCTGTTAAGAACGATGTTTCAACATACGGGATATTTGTTTCAACCGGCAGCAGCTATTGCTGCAGTTGCTGGAGCGGCTACCTACTGGTGCGACTCCTTATCTGAATTGATCAAGGTGGAGGGTCCCCTCAACGTGATCCAGGAAAGAATTAAGGCCTTAATGGTGGCTAATTCTTTTATTTGTGATGCAAATATGCAAATTATTCGCCTGAATGTCAAGGCTTCAGGTTTTTCTGTTCAAGCCCGTAGGGCACTCTGGCTGAAGTTCTGGTCTGCGGACATGACTTCTAAGTCAAGACCTTTTACCCTCCCATTTAAGGGAAAGGTTCTATTTGGTCCAGGCCAGGACTCGATTATCTCCATGGTTACTGGATGCAAAGGTGCCGGTTATCCTTACCGCAGGATAAGAAGAGCAAGCCTAAGGGACAAGGTCCTAATTTTCGTTCCTTTCGTTCGGATAAATCCCAACATCAGCAGCCCTCTGCAAAACCAGAGCAATCCAAGGGGATTTGGAAGCCTGCTCAGTCCTGGAAAAAATCCAAGCAGAGCAAGAAGCCCGCCGAGACAAAGTCGTCATAAAGGGGCGGCCCCCGATCCACCCAGGGGCAGATTCCTCCTCTCAAACCTGTCTTCAAGGCCAGAAAAGAGAGAAGCCTTTCTGGGGTGCATGAGGGATCTCTCCTCCCTAGAAGTCATTGTCCTGGTTCCTCCTGGAGAAAGAGATCTGGGGTACTATTCAAACCTTTTCTCCTACATTGGTGTGTCCGGTCAACAGCTTCATCCGTACTTGTGGGAATATTCTCTTCCCCTACAGGAAATGGCAAAGGGAGCACACAGCAAAAGCTGTCCATATAGCCCCCCCTCTGGCTCCGCCCCCCAGTCATTCTCTTTGCCTGCTCTGAACAAGTAGCATCTCCACGGGATGGTAAAGAGTATGTGGTGTTAGTTGTAGTTTTATTTCTTCTATCAAGAGTTTGTTATTTTAAAATAGTGCCGGTTTGTACTATTTACTCTACAACAGAAAGTGATGAAGAGTTCTGTTAAAAGAGGAGTATGATTTTAGCACCAGTAACTAAAATCCATTGCTGTTACCACGCAGGACTGTTGAAACCAGAGAACTTCAGTTGGGGGTAACAGTTTGCAGACTTATCTGCTTCTGGTATGACCAGTCTCTTTTCTAACAACACATAGTAATGCTAGAAGACTGTCAGTTTTCCCTTATGGGACCGGTAAGCCATTTTCTTAGACTCAGTAACAGATTGAAGGCTTATAAATTGGGCTCTATGCTGGTTGACACTATTGTGGGCTAAATCGATTTGCTTATTTCATATTCTTATGACATTTGGAGTGTTTTATGAACTTAAAAACACTTTTGGGAACGTTTTAATTATGCCTGGCATTGGTTTAGACGCCTAATCTAGTCAGAAAGGCCCCTTCACTCTAGTATGCAGAGGGAGGAGGCCTCATTTTCGCGCCTCAGTTGCGCAGTTACTTCCAAAGGCAGTGCATGCAGCTTCATGTGAGAGGGTCCTGTGGCTGAGAAACAGACTCCGGAAGGCTTATTTCTGTGGTGAATAACCCCTAAGGAAGGTAAAAGCCGCAGCAAAGTCTGTGGCAGGGACTGTAGTGTGTTTAAACCGGTTAATTGAACAATTAGCTCCGGTTTGCTTATTTAAGGGTCTAGAAACTTCATATTTGGTGTGCAATACTTTCAAAGCATTAAGACACTGGGGTGTAAATTTTATAAAGATCGGATATTTCCTTCATTGTTTTTTGAACATGCAGAAATAAAGTGTGTTCCTTTTATTATTTAAAGAGACAGTAACGGTTTTGTGTAAAATCGTTTTTTATTGCATTAATAGCCTGCCTAAATCTGCCTAACATGTCTGTACCTTCAGATAGCATATGTTCTGTGTATATGGAGGCCAAGGTGGTTCCCCCTTTAAATGTATGTGCAAATTGTGCCATGGCGTCCAAACAAAGTAAGGACAGTACTGTCACATTTAATAAGGTTGCCCAAGATGATTCTTCAAATGAAGGTAGTGGGGATAGTTCATCATCCTCTCCTTCTGTGTCAACACCAGTTTTGCCCGCGCAGGCGATACCTAGTACATCTAGCGCGCCAATGCTTGTTACTATGCAGCAATTAACAGCAGTAATGGATAATTCTATAGCAAATCTTTTATCCAAACTGCCAGCATTTCCCAGAAAGCGTGATTGCTCAGTTTTAAATACAGAGGATGAGCAAGTTGGCGCTGACGATAATTTATCTGTTATACCCTCACATCAATCTGAGTTGGCAGTGAGGGAGGGTCTGTCTGAGGGAGAAATTTCTGATTCAGGAAAAATTTCTCAGCAGGCAGAACCTGATATCGTGGCATTTAAATTTAAGCTAGAACATCTCCGCGCTCTGCTTAAGGAGGTGCTAGCTACTCTTGATGATTGTGATACTTTGGTGATTCCAGAGAAGTTGTGCAAAATGGACAAATTCTTAGAGGTCCCAGTGCACGCCGATGCTTTTCCGATACCCAAGAGGGTGGCGGACATAGTGACTAAGGAGTGGGAGAAGCCAGGTGTACCTTTTTGTTCCCCCTCCTATATTTAAGAAAATGTTCCCCATTGTCGACCCCAGAAGGGACGCATGGCAAACGGTCCCTAAGGTAGAGGGGGCAGTTTCAACGTTAGCCAAGCGCACAGCTATCCCTATTGAGGACAGTTGTGCTTTCAAAGATCCTATGGATAAAAAATTGGAAGGATTGCTTAAAAAGATATTTGTTCAGCAAGGTTTCCTTCTTCAACCGATTTCGTGCATTATTCCTGTCACCACGGCGGCGTCTTTTTGGTTCGAGGAACTAGAAAATTCGCTCCAAAAGGAGACTCCATATGATGAAGTCATGGACAGAATTCACGCACTAAAGTTGGCTAATTCCTTTATTTTGGATGCCGCTTTTCAATTGGCTAAATTAGCGGCGAAAAATTCAGGTTTTGCAATAGTGGCGCGCAGGGCGCTTTGGCTAAAATCTTGGTCGGCGGATGTGTCGTCCAAAACAAAACTGCTTAATATTTCTTTCAAGGGTAAGACCCTTTTCGGGCCAGAATTTAAGGAGATTATTTCAGACATCACTGGGGGAAAGGGCCATGCCCTCCCATAGGATAGGCCTTTCAAGGCTAAAAACAAATCTAATTTTCGTTCCTTTCGCAATTTCAGGAACGGACCGGCACCAAACTCTACAGCCTCTAGACAAGAGGGTAACGCTTCCCAGCCTAAACCAGCATGGAAACCAATGCAAGGCTGGAACAAGGGTAAACTGGCCAAGAAGCCTGCTGCTGCTACCAAGACAGCATGAAGGGGTAGCCCCCTATCCGGGACCGAATCTAGTAGGGGGCAGACTTTCTCTCTTTGCTCAGGCTTGGGCAAGAGATGTTCCGGATCCCTGGGCACTAGAAATAGTCTCTCAGGGGTATCTTCTAGAGTTCAAGGAACTCCCTCCAAGGGGAAGGTTCCACATGTCTCGCTTATCTTCAGACCAGATAAAGAAACAGGCATTCTTACATTGCGTAGGAGACCTATTAAAGATGGGAGTGATACACCCAGTTCCAACAGCGGGACAAGGTCTGGGTTTTTACTCAAACCTGTTTGTAGTTCCCAAAAAAGAGGGAACTTTCAGGCCAATTCTGGATTTAAAAATCCTAAACAAATTCCTCAGAGTTCCATCATTCAAAATGGAAACCATTCGGACGATCTTACCAACAATCCAGGAGGGTCAATATATGACTACCGTGGACTTAAAGGATGCGTACCTGCATATTCCGATCCACAAAGATCACCATCAGTTCCTAAGGTTCGCCTTTCTGGACAAACATTACCAGTTCGTGGCTCTTCCATTCGGTTTAGCCACTGCTCCCAGAATTTTCACAAAGGTGCTAGGGTCCTTTCTAGCGGTACTAAGACCGAGGGGCATTTCTGTAGCACCTTACCTAGACGACATTCTAATCCAAGCGTCGTCCCTTTCCAAAGCAAAGGCTCATACAGACATTGTTTTAGCCTTTCTCAGGTCTCACGGGTGGAAGGTGAACATAGAAAAGAGTTCCCTGTCCCCGTCCACAAGGGTTCCTTTTCTAGGAACAATAATAGATTCTGTAGAAATGAAGATTTTTCTGACAGAGGTCAGAAAGTTAAAGCTTCTAAGCGCTTGTCAAGTTCTTCAATCTATTCCTCAATCTTCCATAGCTCAGTGCATGGAGGTAATAGGATTAATGGTTGCAGCAATGGACGTGGTTCCTTTTGCTCGAATTCATCTAAGACCATTACAACTGTGCATGCTCAAACAATGGAATGGGGATTATGCAGACTTGTCTCCCCAGATTCAAGTAGACCAGTTAACCGTTGACTCAAGATCACCTGTCTCAGGGAATGAGTTTCCGCAGGCCAGAGTGGGTCATTGTCTCGACCGACGCCAGTCTCTTAGGCTGGGGCACGGTATGGGTCTATGGTCTTGGGAAGAGTCTATTCTCCCGATTAACATTTTGGAACTGAGAGCGATATTCAATGCGCTCCTGGCTTGGCCTCAACTAGCGAATGCCAGATTCATAAGATTTCAGTCGGACAACATGACGACTGTAGCGTACATCAATCATCGGGGGGAACAAAGAGTTCCTTGGCGATGAGAGAGGTATCCAAGATCATCAAATGGGCGGAGGATCACTCCTGCCACCTATCTGCAATTCACATCCCAGGAGTAGACAACTGGGAGGCGGATTACTTGAGTCGTCAGACTTTCCATCCGGGGGAGTGGGAACTCCACCCGGAGGTCTTTGCCCAGTTAACTCGACTATGGGGCATTCCAGACATGGATCTGATGGCGTCCCGTCAGAACTCCAAGGTTCCTCGCTACGGGTCCAGATCCAGGGATCCCAAGGCGACGCTAGTGGATGCATTGGTGGCGCCTTGGTCGTTCAACCTAGCTTATGTGTTTCCACCGTTCCCTCTCCTTCCCAGGCTTGTAGCCAGGATCAAACAGGAGAAGGCCTCAGTGATTCTGATAGCTCCTGCGTGGCCACGCAGGACTTGGTATGCAGACCTGGTGAATATGTCATCGGCTCCACCATGGAAGCTACCTTTGAGACAGGATCTTCTAGTACAAGGTCCATTCGAACATCCAAATCTAGTTTCTCTGCAACTGACTGCTTGGAAATTGAACGCTTGATTTTATCTAAGCGTGGGTTTTCAGATTCAGTTATAGATACTCTGGTCCAAGCCAGAAAACCTGTGACTAGGAAAATTTACCATAAGATATGGAAAAAATATATCTGTTGGTACGAATCCAAGGGATTCTCTTGGAGTAAAATTAAAATTCCTAGGATACTTTCCTTTCTCCAAGAGGGTGTGGATAAAGGTTTGTCAGCGAGTTCTCTTAAAGGACAGATATCTGCTCTGTCTGTTTTGTTGCACAAACGTCTGGCAGCAGTGCCAGATGTACAGGCGTTTGTACAGGCCTTAGTCAGAATCAAGCCTGTCTACAGACCCATGACTCCTCCATGGAGTCTAAACTTAGTTCTTTCAGTTCTTCAAGGGGTTCCGTTTGAACCTTTACATTCCATAGATATTAAGTTACTATCTTGGAAAGTTCTGTTTTTGGTTGCTATTTCTTCTGCTAGAAGAGTTTCTGAATTGTCTGCTTTGCAGTGTACTTCACCCTATCTGGTATTCCATACAGATAAGGTTGTTTTGCGTACCAAACCTGGTTTTCTTCCAAAAGTGGTTTCCAACAGGAATATTAACCAGGAAATAGTTGTTCCTTCTTTGTGTCCGAATCCAGTTTCGAAGAAGGAACGTTTGTTACTCAACTTAGATGTGGTCCGTGCTTTAAAATTCTATTTAGAAGCAACAAAGGATTTCAGACAGACATCATCCTTGTTTGTCGTTTATTCTGGTAAGAGGAGAGGGCAGAAAGCTACTGCTACCTCTTTCTTTTTGGCTGAAAAGCATCATCCGATTGGCTTATGAGACTGCCGGACGGCAGCCTCCTGAACGAATTACAGCTCACTCTACTAGAGCTGTGGCTTCCACATGGGCCTTCAAGAACGAGGCTTCTGTTGATCAGATCTGTAAGGCAGCGACTTGGTCTTCTCTGCATACTTTTGCCAAATTTTATAAATTCGATACTTATGCTTCTTCGGAGGCTATTTTTGGGAGAGAGGTTTTGCAAGCTGTGGTGCCTTCCGTTTAGGTTACCTGACTTGTTCTCTCCCTTCATCCGTGTCCTAAAGCTTTGGTATTGGTTCCCACAAGTAAGGATGAAGCCGTGGACCGGACACACCAATGTAGGAGAAAACAGAATTTATGTTTACCTGATAAATTTCTTTCTCCTACGGTGTGTCCGGTCCACGGCCCGCCCTGGCTTTTAGTCAGGTTTAAAAAATTTTATTTCTGTACACTACAGTCACCACAGCACCCTATAGTTTCTCCTTTTTCTCCTAACCGTCGGTCGAATGACTGGGGGCGGAGCCAGAGGGGGGGCTATATGGACAGCTTTTGCTGTGTGCTCCCTTTGCCATTTCCTGTAGGGGAAGAGAATATTCCCACAAGTAAGGATGAAGCCGTGGACCGGACACACCGTAGGAGAAAGAAATTTATCAGGTAAACATAAATTCTGTTTTTGTGGTCCCAAAGAAGGAGGGAACTTTCCGCCCGATTCTGGACCTAAAGTGCTTAAACAAAGATGGAGACGATAAGGTCCATCCTTTCCTTAGTTCAGGAAGGACAGTTCATGACCACTATAGTTCTGAAGGATGCTTACCTTCACGTTTCAATACACAAGGATCACTTAAAGTTCCTAAGGTTTGCATTCCTGGACTAGCACTTCCAGTTTATTGCACTCCCGTTTGGTCTAGCTACTGCTCCAAGAGTTTTTATGAAGGTTCTAGGGGCTCTGCTTGCAGTGGCCAGAACCAGAGGTATAGAAGTAGCGCCATTCTTGAACGATATTCTGGTTTAAACACCATCCTGTCGTCTGGCAGAAGACCATTGAAAAGCTCTTCTATTTCTTCTTTGATCTCATGGGTGGAAGATCAACTTAGAAAAGAGTTCTTATTCCCAGTACCAGGGTGGAGTTCCTGGGTACTATAATAGACTCCATATCTATGAGGATATTCTTTACAGACCATAGACGTTACTAGCTAACTTCCGCTTGTCTTGCCCTCCAGACCTCCTTAAGGCCCTCTGTGGCTCGGTATATGGAGGTGATTGGTCTTGTGGTGTCCAGCATGGACATCATTCCCTTTGCCAAATTCAGGGCCTGTGGACTCGAGAGGAATCCCTTCTTCCGATCAACATTTTGGAACTTTGAGCGATCTTCCTTCTGTTCCTTGTTCCCTTGGCAGAATGACTGGTATATAAGGGAAGGGGGGGGGGGAGTATTTAAGGCTTTGGCTGGGGTGTCTTTAACTCCTCCTGGTGGCCAGGTTCAGTATTTCCCGACAGTAAGGAATGATGTCGTGGACTCTCCTCATACAGAAGGAAATTAAATTATCAGGTAAGCATAATTTGTTTTTAATGGATAATAGATTACATGGAATTTCAAATCTGTTTTTATGCCATTTAATTTTGGGAAATAACAGCAGCAAATGAAACTGAATAAAAATGGTCTTGATATTTAGGTGAATGTGAGGTATATTAATTGCTGGATGTTATAATTATTTATGGTATGCTGGTATCTGTAAAAATTGCTGTACAGGTAATTGTTTTTTTCGTTTCTTTTTTTTCTATTTAAGGAAATGGAGAGAGAGATAAAGCGTGCACTTTTTGGCGGCAACCAAGATCAAGTTATAAGTGATGGATTTCGGTTAACAATTACTCGTAAAGATATTATGACCCTCAATAGTCTGAATTGGCTTAATGATGAGGTATGTTTACACCATTTTGAAAATTAAATATATTCACTAAGTAACTCTTTATTTGAAAAGTGATTTTCTTTCATACAGGTGGGGAAAGACCATGGTCTATTTCTCCTGATAATTACTTTTCCCCTCTGCTAAGAGGAGGCAAAGATTCCCAAACATCAAGAGCTCTATAAAGCTCCTCCCACCTCACTGGTAAACTTGTCTTGTCTTTTCCTCTGCTGGAGGAAGGTGAATAATGAAGATGTGCATGTGATTACTTAGAGAGAGGGGGTTTCAGACTGAGTTGAGGCCCATTTCCCCTCAGAGTGCAGTGCCTTGTCAGAGGGATGTATATGGAGTATATCACTTTTTACCTCATGAGAAATTTGTCACAAGCCTTCCACAGGTGTTGCAAGTCCTTGCCCTTTGCCTCCTCCTGCTGGTCTTCAGTATATTCCTATTCCATCTCCTCTGCTGATATATTTCAGCACTGCTTTGGCTTTCTATTGGCTTTTCAAAAAGTTGAGTGTCTTTTGGTAAGTAACAATTTTTATTTAATTGACACTCTATACGCCTTTTTGGGTATTTATTGTATATGTGTATTTTTTTTTCTCTTGTATTTAGCCCTGGGACAGAATTTCTTTGTTCCCTTTTAATTTTTGCTTTTAATTTTTTGGCGCACAACTAGTTTTGGAGTGCTCTGTTTTTTTGTGTGTGTTGGCCTTAGGGTTTGCACGTATCAAATGATCAAATTAGCCCTCCTTTTTGCACATGGAGTTTTTCACACTCATTTGGTTTTTCCGTGTATTGGCTTTTGGGTCTGCGTGCATCAGGATATTTTTCGCACCATTGGACATTTTTTTCCTGCACTATGGCCTTTGGGTCAATTCATCAGATTAGCAAACGGAAGCTCTTGGGTTTGTACACTTTGGGATTTGGTGAGCTTTTTTGCTATTTATTGGGTTCCGTGCGGGCTCCCTATCTGTTGTTCAGTCATCGGATGAAAAGTTTGTCGCATTCTAAATTTTTCCGCATTTGTGCGCATGGCCCAGTAAGTTTCTTTCTAATGGCAGTGAGAGTCCCTAAATCCATTCATAAACTATGGGAAATACTACACCAGGCAACCATTAGGAGGCAAAGACCCCAAACAAATCATTAAATATCCCTCCCACTTCCCCTACCCTCAGTAGTTCTTTGCCTCGTTTCATGCAGGTAGGCAGAGAGAGGTGCTCTGCTGAAGATTCTGATTTCTCTTGTAAGGTGTATCCAGTCCACGGATCATCCATTACTTGTGGGATATTCTCCTTCCCAACAGGAAGCTGCAAGAAGATCACCCACAGCAGAGCTGTCTATATAGCTCCTCCCCTAACTGCCACTACCAGTCATTCTCGACAAGATAGGAAGTAGCTAGAGAGATGTGGTAAATTTATGTAGTTTATCTTCAATCAAAAGTTTATTATTTTCAAATGGTACCGGAGTTGTACTGTTTTAGCCTCAGGCAGAAAGTTGAAGAAGAGTCTGCCTGTGGTTTTTGATGATCTTAGCAGGTTGTAACTAAGATCCATTGCTGTTCTCACACATAACTGAAGAGATGAGGTAATTTCAGCTGGGGGAATGACGTGCAGGGTCTCCTGCTATGAGGTATGTGCAGTTTAAATTTTTCTAGAGAAATGAATATGCTAGAAAATGCTGTTAATACCGGATTTATTTAAGGTAAGCCTGATTACAGTGATTTAATAACGACTAGTATCATGCTTGCTGTAAAAGGTAATATTCTTATTACTTTCTCACATTACTGAAAATAACTGGAAGCGTTTAAACGTTTTTTTTCTACATATTGGTGATAAAACTTTATTGGGGCCCAGTTTTTCCACATGGCTGGCTAGATTTTGCCTAGGGATAGTTTTTTTATGGCCCTCTCACTGTGAGTACAGTTTGGGAGGGGCCTAATTTCAGGCCTAAATCGTGCAGTAGTTTTTGCAGCTTGAGACTTCCAGCTTCCCTGAAGGAGTCCCCTGAACACTTAGGACCTCTACAAACGGTTTTTGTGCCTTCAAAAGTCGTTGTATGGGCAGGTAGGTCCACAGCAGAGCTGTGGCAGTTTGTTGTGACTGTTAAAAAACGTTTATCGTTTTTTTGATCCGGTTTTGAAACTAAGGAGTTAATCATCCATTTGCAAGTGGGTGCAATGCTCTGTTAGTCTATTATACACACTGTAAAAATTTCGTAAGATTTACTGCTTTTTATCACTGTTTTTCAATTTCTGACAAAATTTGTTTCTCTTAAAGGCACAGTACCGTTTTTATTTTTTGCTTGTTTACATTTATCAAAGTGTTTTCCAAGCTTGCTGGTCTCATTGCTAGTCTGTTTAAACATGTCTGACATAGAGGAAACTCCTTGTTCATTATGTTTAGAAGCCATTGTGGAACCCCCTCTTAGAATGTGTACCAAATGTACTGATTTTACTTTAAGTTATAAAGATCATATTCTGTCTTTAAAAGATTTATCACCAGAGGAAACTGACAAGGGGGAAGTTATGCCGACTAACTCACCCCACGTGTCAGAACCTTTGACAAGTACATCTAGCGCGCCCATGGCGTTTACTTTATAAGACATGGCGGCAGTTATGGATCATACCCTTACAGCGGTATTGTCCAAACTACCAGGGTTACAAGGAAAGCGAGACAGCTCTGGGACTAGAAAAAATACAGAGCTCACTGACGCTTTAGTAGCTATTTCTGATATCCCCTCACAATATGCAGAAGCTGAGGCAGGAGAGCTTCTTTCCGTGGGTGATTTTTTTGACACAGGGAAGATGCTTCAACCTGATTCTGATATGTCTACATTTAAATTTAAGCTTGAACACCTCCGCGTGTTGCTCAGGGAGGTTTTAGCTACTCTGGATGACTGTGACACCATTATAGTGCCAGAGAACTTGTGTAGATTGGATAAATACTATGCAGTGCCTGTTTACACTGATGGTTTTTCCAATACCTAAAAGGTTTTCAGAAATTATTACTAAGGAATGGGATAGACCAGGTGTACCGTTCTCTCCCCCTCCTATTTTTAAGAAAATGTTTCCAATAGATGCCGCTACACGGGACTTATGGCAAACGGTCCCTAAGGTGGAGGGAGCAGTTTCTACCCTAGCTAAGCGTACAACTATTCCCGTCGAGGACAGTTGTGCTTTCCTAGATCCAATGGATAAAAAGTTAGAGGGCTACCTTAAGAAAATGTTTATTCAACATGGTTTTATTCTCCAGCCTCTTGCATGCATTGCCCCGGTCACTGCTGCTGCGGCCTTCTGGTTTGAGTCTCTGGAAGAGGCCTTACAGGTAGAAACTCCATTGGATAATATACTTGACAAGCTTAAAGCGCTTAAGCTAGCCAATTCATTTGTTTCTGATGCCGTTGTTCATTTAACCAAGCTAACGGCTAAGAACTCAGGTTTTGCTATACAGGCGCGTAGGGCGCTATGGCTTAAATCCTGGTCAGCTGACGTTACTTCAAAGTCTAAGCTTCTCAACATTCCCTTCAAGGGGCAGACCCTATTTGGGCCTGGACTGAAGGAGATCATTTCTGATATTACTGGAGGAAAAGGTCATGCCCTTCCTCAGGATAGGTCTAATAAATTAAGGACCAAACAAACTAATTTTCGTGCCTTTCGAAACTTTAAGACGAGCGCGGCATCAACTCCCTCTAATGCAAAACAAGAGGGAAATTTTGCCCAGTCCAAGCCGGTCTGGAGACCTAACCAGGCCTGGAACAAAGGTAAGCAGGCCAAGAAGCCTGCTGCTGCCTCTAAGACGGCATGAAAGATCAGCCCCCGATCTGGTAACGGATCTAGTAGGGGGCAGACTTTCTCTCTTCGCCCAGGCTTGGGCAAGAGATGTCCAGGATCCCTGGGCATTGGAAATTGTGTCCCAGAGATATCTTCTGGACTTCAAAGCTTCTTCCCCAAAAGGAAGATTTCACCTCTCACAATTATCTGCAGACCAGATAAAGAGAGAGGCATTCTTACATTGTGTTCAAGACCTCCTAGTTATGGGAGTGATCCACCCAGGTCCGAAGGAGGAACAGGGGCAAGGCTTCTATTCAAATCTCTTTGTGGTTCCCAAGAAAGAGGGAACCTTCAGACCAATCTTAGATCTCAAGATCCTAAACAAATTTCTCAGGGTCCCATCTTTCAAGATGGAGACTATTCGAACCATCCTACCTATGATCCAGGAGGGTCATTACATGACTACCGTGGACTTAAAGGATGCTTATCTTCACATTCCGATACACAAAGATCATCATCGGTTTCTCAGGTTCGCCTTCCTAGACAGGCATTACCAGTTTGTGGCTCTTCCCTTTGGGTTAGCTACGGCACCAAGAATCTTTACGAAGGTTCTGGGGTCACTTCTGGCGATCCTAAGACCGCGGGGCATAGCAGTAGCCCCTTACTTAGACGACATTCTGATACAGGCGTCGAATTTCCAAATTGCCAAGTCCCATACGGACATTCTGGCATTCCTGAGGTCTCATGGGTGGAAAGTGAACGAAAAGAAGAGTTCTCTATCCCCTCTCACAAGAGTTTCCTTCCTGGGAACTCTGATAGATTCTGAAGAAATGAGGATTTACCTGACAGAGGACAGGTTGTCAAAACTTCTAAATTCCTACCGTGTTCTTTATTATACTTCTCGCCCTTCGGTGGCTCAGTGTATGGAAGTAATCGGCTTAATGGTAGCGGCAATGGACATAGTTCCGTTTGCCCGCCTACATCTCAGACCGCTGCAACTCTGCATGCTCAGTCAGTGGAATGAGGATTACACAGATTTGTCCCCTCTACTAAATCTGGATCAAGAGACCAGGGATTCTCTTCTCTGGTGGCTATCTTGGGTCCATCTGTCCAAAGGTATGACCTTCCGCAGGCCAGATTGGACAATAGTAACAACAGATGCCAGCCTTCTGGGGTGCAGTCTGAAACTCTCTGAAAGCTCAGGGGTCGTGTACTCAGGAGGAGGCACTCCTTCCAATAAACATTCTGGAACTAAGAGCGATATTCAGTGCTCTTCGGACTTGGCCTCAGCTAGCGGCAGTGAGGTTCATCAGATTTCAGTCGGACAACATCACGACTGTAGCTTACATCAACCATCAAGGGGGAACAAGGAGTTCCCTAGCGATGTTGGAGGTTTCAAAGATAATTCAATGGGCAGAGATTCACTCTTGCCATCTATCAGCTATCCATATCCCAGGAGTAGAGAACTGGGAGGCAGATTTTCTAAGTCATCAGACTTTTCATCCGGGGGAACGGGAGCTCCATCCGGAGGTCTTTGCACAGTTGATTCAACGTTGGGGCAAACCAGAACTGGATCTCATGGCGTCTCGCCAGAACTCCAAGCTTCCTTGTTACGGATCCAGGTCCAGGGATCCCAAGGCAGCGCTGATAGATGCTCTAGCAGCGCCTTGGTCCTTCAACCTGGCTTATGTGTTTTCACCGTTTCCTCTGCTCCCTCGTCTGATTGCCAAGATCAAACAGGAGAGAGCATCGGTTATTTTGATAGCACCTGCGTGGCCACTGATAAATTTATTTCTCTTGTGGTGTATCCAGTCCACGGCCCGCCCTGTCATTTTAAGGCAGGTATTTTTTAATTTTAAACTACAGTCACCACTGCACCCTATAGTTTCTCCTTTCTCTTGCTTGTCTTCGGTCGTATGACTGGTAGTGGCAGTTAGGGGAGGAGCTATATAGACAGCTGTGCTGTGGGTGATCCTCTTGCAGCTTCCTGTTGAGAAGTAGAATATCCCACAAGTAATGGATGATCCGTGGACTGGATACACCACAAGAGAAATAAATTTATCAGGTAAGCATAAATTATGTTTTTTTCTTTTCTTCTACAAGATAAGACGAGTCCACGGATTTCATCCTTACTTGTGGGATATAATTCTCCTGCTAACAGGAAGTGGCAAAGAGCACCACAGCAGAGCTGTGTATATATAGCTCCTCCCTTCCCCTCCACCCCCAGTCATTCTCTTTGCCTGTTTTATACTAGGAAGAGGTAAAGCGAGATGTTAGTTTTATTTTCTTCAATCAAGAAGTTTTTTATTTTAAATGGTACCGGTGAGTACTATTTTCCTCAGGGGGTCATGGAAGAAGATTTCTGCCCTGAGGCTGATGATCTTAGCAGCTGTAACTAAGATTCACGCTGGTTCCCACAAGACTTCTGAAGGTAACAGATGAGACATCTTCAGTGTGGAGACCGGTTTCATGCTACAAGCAGCATTAAGGTATGTGCAGCCTTTTATTTCTGAGGAGACTTGATATATCAGAACTGGCTGGCATGTATGTCCCTGTATGGGAATGGGTAAGCAGTAAACCTATTATACAGTAAGGTTGTTACTGGAGTCCCTGGATTTTATTTATAGATAGTTGACATTATATGGGCATTATATGACACTATGGGAGAGGCAAAGAAAAACGGTTCATAACGTTTTTATTTTTGGCAATAACCTGTATGATTACTGGTGTGTTTGAGGGTGTACATTGGTTTTGATAACTTGTGTGTAAAACCGCTTCCCCATGCGGTTGTGTTTGGACCTACTCCGGCATCTGCCTTAAGGGGCGGGGCTTATTTTCGCGCACTCAGATGCGCACTTCCTTCAGACTAGGCAGCAGCAAGCAGTAACTCCGGTGGCTCCTGGCCTGTGTAACTCTGGTCCGGAATGTTGGAAAGTTGTTTCGAAGTACCCTGGGGGCAGAGGGTATTTTTGATTGTAAACTGACAATTTGTTAATCTAAGTACTTTAGAGCCTTATTTATTCCCTTACTACTGGGGTGCAGTAATTTTTGGATAAACCAATGAATTTAAGTTAAATTTGGAGATAATTTAACGTTTTTTAAGCAGTTTTGGAAAAATTGTTCACTTTTTATTTTCTTAAAGGCGCAGTACACGTTTTCAAAAGTTTATTTTAAGCAATAAATAAAGTGTTTAAACAACTTCTGGGTATTACTAGTCTGTTCAAACATGTCTGACATTGAGGAATCTGAATCTCATTGATCTATGTGTTTAGAAGCTATTGTGCAACCCCCTCTAACATTGTGTAACTCTTGTACTGAAAGAGCCTTACATTGTAAAGACCATATATTGGGTCAAGAAAGTGTGCCTAAGGATGATTCTCAGTCTGAAGAGAATCAGGATATGCCATCCAATTCTCCCCAAGTGTCACAACCTTTAACGCCCACACAAGCGACGCCAAGTACCTCTAGTGCGTCTAATTCTTTTACTCTGCAGGAGATGGCTGCAGTTATGTCAACTACCCTTACTGAGGTATTATCTAAATTACCAGTGTTGCAGGGTAAACGCAGTAGGTCAGGTATTAATGTAAATACTAAATCCTCTGATGCTTTATTAGCTATTTCCGATGTACCCTCACAGTGTTCTGAGTTGGGGGTCAGGGAATTGCTGTCTGAGGTTGAAATTTCAGATTTAGGGAATGTTTTACCACAGACAGATTCGGACGCTATGTCCTTTAAATTTAAGCTTGAACACCTCCGCCTGTTACTTCGGGAGGTTTTAGCGACCCTATTGTAATTCCTCCAGAGAAATTGTGTAAGATGGATAAATATCTAGAAGTACCTACTTACACTGATGTTTTTCCGGTTCCTAAGAGAATTTCGGAAATTATAAAAAAGGAATGGGATAGACCAGGTATACTGTTTTCTCCCCCTCCTAATTTTAAGAAAATGTTTCCCATATCAGACACCATTCGAGACTCATGGCAAACGGTCCCTAAGGTAGAGGGAGCTATATCTACCCTAGCTAAGCGTACAACTATACCCATTGATAACAACTGTGCTTTCAAAGACCCTATGGATAAAAAATTAGAGGGTCTACTAAAGAAATTATTTATTAATCAGGGTTTTCTTTTACAACCTACGGCTTGCATTGTTCCAGTAACTACTGCAGCAGCTTTTTGGTTTGAGGCTCTAGAAGAGTCTCTTAAGGTTGAGACCCCATTAGATGACATTTTGGATAGAATTAAGGCTCTTAAGCTAGCTAATTCTTTTATTACTGATGCCGCTTTTCAAATTGCTAAATTAGCGGCAAAGAATGCAGGCTTTGCTATCCTAGCACGTAGAGCGTTGTGGCTCAAATCTTGGTCTGCTGATGTCTCATCAAAGACTAAGCTTTTAGCTATTCCTTTTAAAGGTAAAACCCTTTTTGGGCCTGAATTGAAGGAAATAATTTCTGACATTACAGGAGGTAAAGGCCATGCCCTACCTCAGAATAAGTCTGTTAAGATGAGGGGTAAACAAAAATTTTTTCGCTCCTTTCGGAACTCTAAAGGAGGACCCTCAGCTTCCTCTTCTTCCACAAAGCAGGAAGGGAATTTTACCCAATCTAAGTCAGTCTGGAGACCCAACCAGAACTGGAATAAAGGTAAACTATCCAAAAAGCCCGCTGCTGCTACTAAAACAGCATGAAGGGGCGGCCCCCGATCCGGGACCGAATCTAGTAGGGGGCAGACTTTCTTTCTTCTCCCAGGCTTGGGCAAGAGATGTTCAGGATCCCTGGGCACTAGAAATAGTGACTCACGGTTATCAATTGGAATTCAAGGACTTTCTCCCAAGAGGGAGATTTCATCTTTCAAGATTATCTGTAGACCAGATAAAGAGAGGCCTTCTTAGGCTGTGTAAAAGACCTTTCTACCATGGGAGTAATTTGTCCCGTTCCAAAATCGGAACAGGGACAGGGGTTTTACTCAAATCTTTTCGTGGTTCCCAAAAAAGAGGGAACTTTCTTTCAGACCCATTTTAGATCTCAAGTGTTTAAACAAGTTTCTCAGAGTCCCATCGTTCAAGATGGAGACTATACGAACAATCTTACCAATGATCCAGGAGGGTCAATATATGACTACCGTGGACTTGAAGGATGCTTACCTTCATATTCCTATCCACAAGGATCATCATCAGTTTCTAAGGTTTGCCTTTCTAGACAAACATCAGTTCATGGCTCTTCCCTTCGGGTTGGCCACAGCACCCAGAATCTTTACAAAGGTTCTAGGGTCTCTTCTGGCGGTTCTCAGACCGCGAGGAATAGCAGTGGCGCCTTATCTGGACGATATTCTAATCCAGGCGTCCACGTATCCACTGTCAAAATCTCACACGGACACAGTGTTGTCTTTTCTGAGAACTAACGGTTGGAAGGTGAACATAGAGAAGAGTTCACTAGTTCCACAGACAAGGGTTCCTTTCTTGGGAACTCTGATAGACTCGGTAGACATGAAAATATTTCTGACGGAGGTCAGAAAATCAAAGATTCTAAATACTTGCCGAGCACTTTAGTCCATTCCTCGGCCATCAGTGGCTCAGTGTATGGAGGTAATTGGATTAATGGTAGCGGCAATGGACATCATTCAGTTTGATCGCTTTCATCTCAGACCACTGCAGCTGTGCATGCTCGGACAGTGAAATGGGGATTATGCGGATCTATCTCCTCAGATAAACTAGATCAAGAAACCAGAGACTCTCTTCTTTGGTGGTTGTCGCCGGATCATCTGTCGCAGGGGACTTGTTTCCACAGACCCTTGTGGGTTATAATGACAACGGACGCCAGCCTTCTGGGCTGGGGTGCAGTCTGAAATTCCCTGAAGGCTCATGGTGTTTGGACTCAGGTGGAGTCTCTACTTCCAATCAATATTCTGTAACTGAGTGCAATATTCAATGCGCTTCAGGTATGGCCTCAGTTGGCTTTGACCAAATTCATCAGATTCCAGTCGGACAACATCACGACTGTGGCATATATCAATTATCAGGGGGGAACAAGGACTTCCTTAGCGATGTTAGAAGTATCCAAGATAATCCGATGGACGGAGGCCCACTCTTGTCATTTGTCAGCAATCTACATCCCAGGAGTAGAGAACTGGGAAGCGGATTTCCTAAACCGACAGACCTTTCATCCGGGGGAGTGGGAACTCCACCCGGAGGTGTTTGCCTCACTGATTCTCCGATGGGGCAAACCGGAATTGGATCTGATGGCATCTCGACAGAATGCCAAGCTTCCAAGATACGGATCCAGGTTGAGGGATCCCCAGGCCGAACTGATAGATGCCTTGTCAGTGCCTTGGTCGTTCAGCCTAGCTTATGTGTTTCCACCGTTTCCTCTCCTTCCACGCATGATTGCTCAAATCAAACCGGAGAGAGCTTCAGTGATCCTGATAGCGCCCGTGTGGCCACGCAGGACTTGGTATGCGGATCTAGTGGAGATGTCCTCTCTACCACTGTGGAAACTTCCTTTGAGACAGGACCTTCTCATTCAAGGTCTTTTCCAACATCCAAATCTAATTTCTCTGCAGCTGACTGCGTGGAGATTGAACACTTGATTTTATCGAAGCGGGATTTTCTGATTCGGTTATCAGTACTTTGATACAGGCTAGAAAGCCTGTCACTAGAAACATTTATCATAAGATATGGCGTAAATATCTTTATTGGTGTGAATCCAAGGGCTACTCATGGAGTAAAGTTAGGATTCTGTCTTTTCTCCAAGAAGGATTGGAGAAAGGGTTATCAGCTAGTTCCTTAAAGGGACAAATTTCTGCGTTGTCAATTTTGTTTCACAAACGTTTGGCAGATGTACCTTATGTTCAGTCTTTTTTTGTCAGGCATTAAGCCTGTATTTAGACCAATCACTCCTCCCTGGAGTTTGAATTTAGTTCTTCGAGTTCTTCAAAGGGTTTCCGTTTGAACCCATGCATTCCATAGATATTAAATTGTTATCTTGGAAAGTTCTGTTTTTGGTTGCTATTTCTTCTGCTCGAAGAGTTTCTGAGCTTTCAGCGTTACAATGTGATTCACCTTATCTCATATTTCATTCTGATTAGCTGGTTTTACGTACCAAACCTGGTTTTCTTCCTAAGGTTGTTTCGAATATGAATATTAATCAGGAAATTGTTGTTCCTTCATTGTGTCCTAATCCTCCTAAGAAGGAGCGTCTGTTACATAACCTGGACGTGGTCCGTGCCTTAAAGTTTTACTTACAGGCAACTAAGGATTTCCATCAATCCTCTTCATTATTCATTGTTTATTCTGGAAAGCGTAGGGGTCAGAAAGCTACGGCTACCTCTCTTTCTTTTTGTCTGAGAAGTATCATCCGCCTGGCATATGAGACTGCTGGACAGCAGCCTCCTGAAAGAATTACGGCTCATTCTACTAGGGCTGTGGCTTCCACATGGGCCTTTAAAAACGATGCATCTGTTGAAAAGATTTGTAAAGCTGCGACTTGGTCGTCCCTTCATACTTTTTCCAAATTTGATACTTTTGCTTCTTCTGAGGCGGTTTTTGGGAGAAAAGTTCTTCAAGCAGTGGTGCTTTCAGTTTAGGTCTCTGTCTTGTCCCTCCCTTTCATCCGTGTCCTGTTGCTTTGGTATTGTATCCCACAAGTAAGGATGAAATCCGTGGACTCGTCGTATCTTGTAGAAGAAAAGGAAATTTATGCTTACCTGATAAATTGATTTCTTCTACGATACGACGAGTCCACGGCCCTCCCTGTCAATTTAAGACAGATTATATTTTTTATTATTTATAACTTCAGTCACCTCTGCACCTTTTAGCTTTTCCTTTCTCTTCCTATAACCTTCGGTCGAATGACTGGAGGGGAAGGGAGGAGCTATATATATATACAGCTCTGCTGTGGTGCTCTTTGGCACTTCCTGTTAGCAGGAGGATTATATCCCACAAGTAAGGATGAAATCCGTAGACTCGTCGTATAGTAGAAGAAATCAATTTATCAGGTAAGCATAAATTTCCTTTTTTTTTTTTTTTTTCGTTTTCAAAGCTTTATTAGTAATTAAATTACAAATAATTTCCCAATCACAGTGGGAAGTGAATAACAAGTCGTTGAAAGAGTCATAATACATATAACCAAAATTGTTTCCATTAGCATATTATCTATATTAGATGATAAC
Organism: Bombina bombina; assembly: GCF_027579735.1. Lineage (NCBI taxonomy): Eukaryota > Metazoa > Chordata > Amphibia > Anura > Bombinatoridae > Bombina > Bombina bombina. The sequence continues at coordinate 1,035,809,064 of NC_069501.1, forward strand.
GTAAAGGTCTCAGGTGCATTGGATGCATAAAGAGTGTTGGGCATGCCAATAGAAAGCGCAAAAGGAGATATGAGAAGAGAACAGGAGGAGAGGGAGGAGGAAAAAGAAGAGAAAGGAAGACATAGAGATAGAAAGGTTAGAAGAGGCAGAGAGGGAAGAGAAAGAGACGAGAGAATGAGGCGAGGGGGGCTCTTATAAGAGAAAAATGATCAGGTTAAATGGATTTAGGGGGTAATCTAGGTTCCTGTTCTGGGATACCAGTTAGGTCTAAATAGATTAATCCAGTCTTCCCAGATCGCCTCTAATAGGTTTATCTTATCCAGAATAAAGAACACATTTCTATCCATGGAATTGATATAGGCCATGATATCTAGGACAGAAGCCCAGTTAGGGAGTCTCTGTTGCTTCCAAACTCTAGTGATCGCAAGTCTGGTGGCTGAAAAGAAGTATACACAAATGTAGCTCTGGAACTTGGGGAGAGAGTATAAGCCTACATGTAATAGAGCTGTTTCAGGGGACATCGGGACATGAACACTTAATCTGGCTTGTAAGGAGAACACTATGTTCCATAGCGCTTTGAGTTTGGGGCAGTCCCACCAGATGGGGAGGAAGTTGCCTGGTCTTCCACAGAGCCTCCAGAATTGAGGTGTGGGGAGTAGGTTAAGCCTAAAAAGTCATGGGCATGAAGTACCAATGTGAGAGTAATTTATAATATGATTAAAAAAGGGTCGTGCAATGAATGACTTTTGCCGTGAGGTCGAAGGCTCTAGTCCAAAGGGGCTGGGGGAAACTAAAGTGTAGGATGTCTTCCCATTTTTTAATATGAGAAGCTTTGTCATCAGGTGTTGCCCCTTCCATTAGCAAGTAGAAATGGGATAAAGGCTTGCAGATTTTACTGCCTTTTTTCCAAAAGGTTTCCCAAACGGTCAAGGGGCAGGTAGGTGACGGGGTAAAATCCCAAGATCGTAGCATGCACTTATTTAGGGTGTATTCAAAGCATAATTTGGAAGAGGCAGACTGCGTGCCGGTAATTTGGGTCAAAGATAGGAAGGCGTCTGGCGGCAGTATAACCATACCTGCCAATAATATACTGATCAATTTTACGAGTTACTGTCTCAATGTACGGTGCAAACATTTGACCACTAACTGGTAATTATTCTCAGACACCTGACAGCCAACTCTCTGTTCCTTGTAAGATACAAATATAACAAACATAACAAATGTGTGAGAGCTAACTATTAATATCCACAAACTACGAGGCAAGTGTGGGCATTTACACTATCGCTACAGTGCACAAAACCTCTCTGTAACAATTGCTTTACTATACAACGTATATGCTTCAATTTGCTAAATATTTATCTTATCAACAACACTCCTAGTAGCACCTAAGCATATCTTGTAGCGTTCTATTTACACGCTGTACGAATTTACATAAGTTGCGAGTGGCCAACCACATGCACTAAAGCGTATGATAGTATCTGCTGCAGCACACTAGAATCTGCTTCAAATATAACAAACATAACCAATGTGTGTAAGTTAACCATTAATAGCCACAAACTACGAGGCAAGTGTGGGTATTTACACTATCGCCACAGTGCACAAAACCTCTCTGTATCAATTGCTTTATTATACAATGTATATGCTTCAATTTGCTAAGCATTTATCTTATCAACAACACTCCTAGCAGCACCTAAGCATATCGTGTAGCGTTCTATTTTCACACTGTACGAATCTACATAAGTAGCAATTGGTCAACTACATGCACTAAAACGTATGATAGTTTCCGCTGCAGCACATTAGAATCTGCTTCAAATACCTCCGAATTAAAATTAATATTACGAAGCAAGTTACCCTCTATGATTAATGGTGATACATCAATACCTGTATATGTTTACTAACTTCACTTGGGTGCTTGCATCTATATATTATTACATAGATATGCTGATTCTAGTGGTATCATATCTGATCATATGATCCATGAACCAGCTGGATTTGCATAATATCACACCAATAACACTATCTGCTACTGAGATACGAAAGCATTGATTACCTTCGATATCAACTACCACCCTATCAGCTAACAGTGTGTTATTACTTTATTGCCTTACATTCTTAAGGAACGCCATAACTTTAGTTCACCTAACCCAGTGTCCCATTAGTTAAGAGTTTATATCTGGAAGTAGTCCCAATATCTCTTGGTGAATAATTAATTGTTCTGGTAGTTTTACACATAAGCCAGACAATATATAAAATTCACCGCTCAGAGCACTCAACTACTACCTTTATTTGCTATATTTATAGCATAGATTATCAGGAAGGGCACATCTATGAAAATTCCCTCTAGTCGTAGTTTTAATTGTGTGTTGTTTGTATGTGAGAATTTTTAAATAATCCAATAAAAGTTAATTTTTAATTTAGTTCTCTTCTATCTATCTTGCCCATAAGTACCACAGTATTCTTATATGACTTTTGTGATTCTAAGCATCACCTAATGGTGATTCATTTATTTAGACTTCAGAGTGCTTTTAGTATATACTTGTTGTGCAGAGCTTTCCCTTCTCCACAACTCTCTCCAATTGTAGTTTCTTATATACACAGCACCTACCCTGGAACCTGGGTCATTAATACCCAAGTATCCTATTACTGGACACAAGTCTACAAATATTAAATAAGTAGTGCCATTGGTCATTCTCCTCTCAGAAATGGGATAAAGGCTTGCAGATTTTACTGCCTTTTTTCCAAAGGGTTTCCCAAACGTTCAAGGGGCAGGTAGGTGACGGGGTAAAATCCCAAGATCGTAGCATGCACTTATTTAGGGTGTATTCAAAGCATAATTTGGAAGAGGCAGACTGCGTGCCGGTAATTTGGGTCAAAGATAGGAAGGCGTCTGGATATTGGGACGTCATTAGATCCGAGACCTGGGAGAGGCCCAAATTGGACCAAGCATTAGGTTGTGAATCAGGGAGACCAAGGAGAAGACCAGTGTGGGAGTGAATGGGCGAGGGATGAGGGGCAACCCTGAGTAGTGTCTCAATTTATCCCAGGAGTGTAAGCATTCCCTTATTATATAATTCCCAATATTGAGATTGTGCCTACAGTGTGGGGGGATCCAAGTTAAACCACGTAAAAAAAAATATGGTGGGGTAGGGATGCCTGTTCGAGGGAGCTTCATCTACTTGTCAGTTCCTTATTTCCCCATTGTGAGATATGTGTAAGCATGGCTGCTTCGTAATAACGGGTGACAGATGGGGAGGCTATATCTCCGAAAGATTTTGGATATTCTAACGTTTTGTGTGCAACCCTGGCTGGTTTTCCTTGCCAAATATATTTAGAAAATCCGCTTTGAAACTGCAGAAGCAAGCATCGCGGGAGCCTAATAGACAGGCATCAGAATAAGTAGGTTCATTTTGGTAGAAACGACAGAAACGGCTGTGACCCTACCTAGCCAAGAGATGGACTTATAGTCCCATTTAGTCGTTGGGGATCTTAGTTAAGACAGAAGAGGAAGGAAGTTGTCTCGTATTAATTGCGCTTTGTCAGGTGAAATAAATATTCCCAAATGTTTAATATTGTCCCGATCCCAGTTAAAATCATAAGTCTGTATTAGGGCTTATGTGTATTCTGTCGGAAATCCCTTAGAGTAATACTCAGTCTTTGAGGGGTTAAGTTTGTAATAAGACATGTCGTTGAATAATTTTGGCAAAGTCATAAGGGCTGGGATAGTGGTTTTAGGGGCAGATTTAAATATTGTGATATAGTCAGCGAAGAGAGCAATTTTGTGAGTAGTTCCATGTAGTGTGATCCCTGATATTAGAGGGTCTTGACGTGTAAGCTCAGCTAGGGGTTCTATGGCGAGGGCAAAAAGTAAGGGAGATAAGGGGCACCCCTGTCGTGTACCGTTGGACAGATAGGAGTTAGAGCAGAATCCCATACCTCGAACCCTAGCCGTCGGGCACGAGTACAGGACCCGTATGTAGGCTTGGGTTTCTATTGGGATTTAAAGACATCTAAAACCTCCCATAAGTACTCCCAGCGAACCCGTTCAAATGCCTTCTCGGCGTCCAGCGAGAGCACCGAGAAGGGTTTCCCTAGTTTGTTGGCTTCCATTACTATGTTAAGTAGGCGTCTGGTTTTATCGGGGCCCTCACGATTATGGATAAAACCCACCTGGTCTACATTAATTAAATGAGGTAATAAGGTTGATACACGATTAGCTAGAATCTTAGAGTAAATTTTAATGTTGGTGTTTATGAGAGAGAGAGGCCTGTAACTAGGGCATAAAGAGGGGTCCTTGCCAGGTTTTGGAATAGTGATAATAGTGGCTTTGAGAAAATCCTTTTTAAAGAGCCCTGTGTACCAGAGTATTGAAAGAAGCGGTGAAGTATGGGGTTAAGCTCTTTTCTGTAAGTTTTGTAAAATAATGCAGGGAAACCGTCAGGACTAGGAGCCTTAAGCGGCTTAAGAGAGCTAATTACCCGTTTGATTTCGAGTATGGATATTGGTGCTTTAAGAGAGACCTGTTGCTTATCTGTTAAAGCAGGGAGATTAAGTTTATTAAGGGCTTGCTGAATATTGGGCAAAGTAGTAGCAGTGTAGGGGATTCTGAGGTCTGGATATTATATAGTGCTTCGTAATATGAAGCAAACAGAGATCCTATTTGGCTGGGCAGAGTGGAGGCTTGACCTTTGTATTTAAGGGTTTGTATGCGGGAAATACTTTCTCTATGTCTGAGTTTTCTAGCATAGTGTCCGCCTTATTCCCTTTGCAATAAAATAGCTGTCTGAATTTGAATAATTGTTGTTGTGTCCTTTTTAATTCCAAAGCACAAATATGGGCTTTTAGGTCCCTTATGCTAGTAGAGTGTGCCAGAGAGGGGGTATTTTGATTAAGTTTCTCTAAATCGTTAAGCTTTCTAAAGGCTTGTGAGAGCGGTAATCCACTAGCCTTCCTAAGAATAGCCTTCGTATAAATAAGCCTCTAATTGAGGCTTTGACAGCCCCCCATAAAGTGTTGTCTTTAACTGCCTGATTGTCGTTAATTGTGATTAATTCCCTTAAGTCCTTCCCTAGTTCCTCCCGGAAAGGAATATCAGACAGGATAGTATGGGGCATAGTCCACCCTGGTGGATATGGTGAGGCAAAGGAATTGTGTACTGAAAGTGACACCTGGTCATGGTCTGACCATGGGCATGTGTGAATATTAGTGTCCTTAACTTGATCTAAGATCTGAGATTGACTAAAGATGTAGTCCAATCTAGTGTAGGTTAGATGCGGGGGAGAGAAATGCATATAGTCCCTGTCACGGGTGTGGAAAGCACGCCAAATATCATAAAATCCAAATGCAAGCATGAGGGACCGAAATTTATGTGACAAAGTATCTAATCGGTGATCTTTAGTATTTGGTTTATTGGTTTTTCTATCTATAAGGGGATCCCAGACGAGGTTAAAGTCTCCACCCATTATGACTCTGCCTTGCTTATATTTATGAACTGTCTTTAGTATTTTACGGAGGCATTTAAATTGAGGGAGGTATACTGAGATAAGTGTGTACATGGCTTGATTAAGCTTACATTTTAGAAGGATGTATCTTGCTTGGGGGTCTATTTCCTGAAAGGTTATTTCGCAAGCAACGCGCTTATGTATGAGGATAGCGACACCTCTTGCTTTAGAAGTGTAGGGAGCAGAGACTAAAGTAGTGTAATATTTTAGTGAAAGTGTAGGTATATCACCTTTCTTACAGTGTGTCTCCTGTAGGAAGACTACGTCAGGGTTTAAATGTTTGAGTGATCTAAGGAACATACTACGCTTACCAAGCGAGTTCAAACCTCTCACATTATGCGTGAGGAACTTTATGGTGTCCCCCTTAGCCGTTGGGGTGGAATAACGTGGGCCATTGAAATAAGAGCCTAAAGAGGAGAGGGAGGGAGAAGAAAAGGTTAGATACATAAGAAATGGTATATAAGTTTTACATAACACATAAGAATTTGTTGTGGTGGAAATAGTTCACCAAGGTAGGCGCAGCATGTGGGCCATTTTGGGGGAGGTTACCAAGGTCTAGTGGAAAGACCAGGGCAGTTTGACCTATAAATATAAAGAACAGCAATGATAATTTAACAAATAAAATTAACAGTATTTAAACATTGCACAAATTGAAAAATAATCTCATTTCTGAACCTTGTGACAGTCATATGGTACTCCATCTGGTCATCTAGAATCAACAACAAAAATAATGCCAAACATTGAGTGAAAAATGTACTCTTCTAGATTCCGGAGTTCAAGCAAGAAGAATAGCAAAGTTTATATGCATGGCTGCTCATAGGGTTTTTTTCCTGTGGAGGAGTTAGAGGTTTTTGCCTTTTAGGTCTTTGCTCTTTTACTTGCCACTCGGGAGCTGAGGCTCGGAGTCTTGCCTGGGAGGGCGGTTGGGGGTTACTCGAAGGCGGGCGCAAACCCCTGGACTCTAAAAGTGTAAAGCCTTGGTTAAGATTAGCCACAGTTTGGGACTGATTATCCTTTGTGATGATAATTTTTAATGGAAAGCTCCATCTGTACTTTAGGTTTTCACGTCTTAGGACCTCTGTTATTGGGGAAAACCATCTCCTTTGTTGAAGAGAGTGTTGAGAGGTCCTGTAACAGCTGAATATTTTGGAACCTCTCGGGTAAAGATGGTCTGCGATAAGCCGCCTGTAGGATCTGGTCTTTGAGACTATAACTATGGAAGCATACCACTACGTCTCTAGGTTTATCCGATGAAAGCGATCTAGGTCTAAGGGCTCTGTGGCAGCGCTCCAATGTGTTGGGAGTCATAGTAAATGTCCCCAGGAGTTCCTTGAATAGCTCTGAAAGGAAGTTTTCTAATTCGGGGGGTGAGACAGTCTCCGGAATACCGCGAAAGCGAATATTACTGTGCCTAGATCTGTCTTCCAAGTCGGCCAATTGTGTGATCTGATCAGCCAACGATTTGGAGTATGCCAAGAGGTTAGTATGATCAGTGGTTAAGTCATCTTGCTTGCGTTCCAAATCATCTACCCGTTCTCCTATCTCCGAGATATCTTTGCGGAGTTAAGCTGAACTTCGGTGGATCTCCTGGGTAATTGAAAGGGTTTGGGCAGCCAGCAGCTGTGAGTAGTGGGAGTGGCCCACCTAGATATTCTAGTCAAGAAAGGGAGAGGTGGGGATAGCTTGGAGACAGCAAGTGTGGCAGCGGCAGACCCCCTCTTAACTCGGGGGGGAAAAGGATACTGCCCAAAGGGGAAAAGGAAGGAGGAGGTGACCAGTTCAGACCAGCAGAACCAGAAAGGGAGAGTTTTAAGGTTGTCACAAAATATACAATTGATCTAGTAAGGCTCGCAATGTAGAGACCAATTATATAAGATAAAATGACAATAGAGCCCTATGGAGAGAAAAATATAGGTTAGGTATCAAAGTGATATGGTATGTTGAGTGGATGACCCAGAAACATAAAAGCTGGCGCGACAGCTGCTAGCCTATAGGGGCAACTGAGATGAATAAATGTGGTTGCAAGGTGCAGGGGCTTTTAGCGTGCAAAGGGCGAGTCAGGGCAGGTCCAAGATAGGGATGGACTTTGGTCTACAGGTACGCTTGCTATAAATAAAAACTTTCACAGCCTATAAAGTTCCAGTAGGGGACTTAATACTATATAGTGGGACCTTGGGTCAGGCCTATTCAGGCATGTGCACTAGTGGGGCCTGTTATCATGAACTTTATGGAACCTCCAGAAGGCTGTGTGGTGTGTTGCCCCACTACTAGTAGTAGGGGGGTATGTCTGAGGGAGTGCCCCTAATAGTTAACTGATCTTCCTCTTCACCTTAGGAGTAGTTAAACAAATATAGGGACCTAGGAAATGATAATAAGGACCAAGTTAGAAGACACAGATGTTTAAGGAGCAGTTTGCAATATATGATGTGCAAAGAGTATATTAGGTTAGTGAAGTGTGAGTGTCTTTTGCCCGTTAGGTGTAAATGAGTTAAGCAAAGAGGTACATAGGCTGACGCAGTAGCAAAAAAAAAAATACAGTAACAGTGTCCCCCTGTGGTCTAGAAGGGTGCCTCAATATAAGGTTGATGTGGAAGTCTCAATCTGGGGGGCTGATATATAGTATACCAATCTAGGTATGGATAAGGTGAAAATTAGAAGATAATCCTTAGGGGTGCTAGGGCTTCTTCTAGGAAGCTTAATCAGGGGTCCTTCCGAAGTTAATGGAGTGTCAGCATGGATCCAGGGTATGAGTCCCATATGTAACCCAGCAGCGAATCCTAGCAAAGTTAAAATGAGCGAAGGGCACTGTGGGTGTGGATGGGATAGTGAGATTGAAGAGAGAGGAAGCAAGCTGTGGCCCAAGAGTAATAGAAAGCAAATACCTGTGCCTTCCACGTGGGTGTGCCCTGTAGTAGTTCCAGCTGACCAGAACTAGTGAAGAGGGAAAGCTGCCGGAATCGCCAGATGTCTCAATAGTTTTCCCGATATACACCTGTGTCAGCCTGGCGGTTTTATGTGGGGCCGGAAGAGTGTGTAAGGAGCTCCAAGTAGATGTGCTGCAGTGTTAAAAGAAGCGGCCTCCTAGCAGAGTGACTTTCTGGTGTCGGGTATATCTGTGGAGGGGCGCGTAGGCCCAAGATGGCGCCCGTTTCGCGCTCTTTCTGCTGTGCCGTGGGGTAAGTGAAATACTCAACGTTTGAGGCCAATTTGAGCACGCAGTGCCTTGGATGTTCCCCAGCTTCCCTCCGCAGCAAGATGTGTCTCAAAACTTCTTCGTGTTCGTACCCAATGGTCCTCCAGGAGGCGCAGGTAGGTGGCCGTAGAAAAGTGCGTCGGAGTGTTTTTCAGGATGCTCGCTTGGAGCCAGATGAGCCGTTAGGTGCTCCGAAGCGGATCCCCGACCCTCCGGAGCAGTGTATGAGGAGTAGACAGGTGATGAGAAGGAGCAGCTAGAGGCAGGGGTTAGATCTCCGGAGCGGAGCCCCGACCCTCCAGAGAGTAGAATCACACGCAGCCACACACAAGTGAAAATAGTCAGTGCAAGGGCTATGGATGGAAGTCCAGAAGTACAAAAGGCAGACTCCTAGGCCCCTAATACCTTGCAAAAAGGTGTTTGTATGCACAAGACTACAAAGTAATCTCTTAATAATCTTGAAATAGTGGTGTCTTGAGCAGAGCTATGAAAAGACACGTCTTAACATTCTGGTGGTTAACTCCGCCCCCTCAGATTCTGATTTTTTTTTTTATTGCTCTCAATTGATTGTTTCCTGCAAGAGATGGCAAGGGAGTTGTTGAAAGCCATGTAATCCACTTAGTAGAGTTTTGGTGCATGTTAGCTACTGGATGTCGCAGGGAAGTTTCTATGCCTCTTCCAGGTAAAGATGCTATCCTCCATTTCTGGCAAACGGTGTTAGTTACACTGATTGTCCTTGTTGCAGGTTTCCTCAGGAAGGAAAGAAGCTGGGTAAGTGCTGATTTTATTACCTTACCCCCTCTGACATGTTGCCTTACTGAGAAGAATATATAATCAAATTGCCTGCTGTCTAACAAGGGGTCAGTATAGACTTGATGGACCGCAAGGGGTTAGCTAGTCTGTTTCTGCTGCACTACTTAGAGCAATTCTGGCCACAAATGGGACCTCAGGACTAAGGTAGTTTATGCACAGGCACCTATATTCTCATTTATCATACCTCATTGTCACAGTGTAACGGGTATTATTTTGCACCACATAGCAGCACATTCCCACCACTACGGGGCTAGTAGCCTATTTGGTAGGGAAGTCATGGCTCTTATGGTGTCTGAAGTGTGTTCACTTGCAGGTATATACATAAGGCAGAGTGTGAAGGTGCTGAGCTTTGGGTCGGCTTTATTATAACGCCGCTCAGCAGTGCTCTTGGAGCGGGTCCATCTGCAGTTTTTATTACTGGTGCATGAACACCCTGTGCAACGTTTTTAGCTCCTTTGGTCAGAACAGGACACAAAGGAGTCCTTCAACCAAGTCTAAAACGCCCAACCTGGTGTGGAACAATTTGACCCTAGACAAGTCAACATGAAGGTTCCTACTTTCAAGGATCTCGAGGAAGCCAGAAAAAAGAACGGCCTTCCTACGCTGTGCAGACAATCTATCTGTAGGGGTTGTTGTCCCTGTGCCTCTGGTAGAGAGGGGAGACAGGTTTTATTCAAACCTATTCGTCATTCCCAAAAAGGAGAGAACCTTTAGTCCCATCTTAGACCTGAAATGTCATAACAGCTTCTTGAGGGTAGGTTCCTTCTAATGGAAACCATCATTTCTTTCATGTAATTAGCAAGAGTCCATGAGCTAGTGACGTATGGGATATACATTCCTACCAGGAGGGGCAAAGTTTCCCAAACCTCAAAATGCCTATAAATACACCCCTCACCACACCCACAATTCAGTTTTACAAACTTTGCCTCCGATGGAGGTGGTGAAGTAAGTTTGTGCTAGATTCTACGTTGATATGCGCTCCGCAGCAAGTTGGAGCCCGGTTTTCCTCTCAGCGTGCAGTGAATGTCAGAGGGATGTGAGGAGAGTATTGCCTATTTGAATGCAGTGATCTCTTTCTAAGGGGTCTATTTCATAGGTTCTCTGTTATCGGTCGTAGAGATTCATCTCTTACCTCCCTTTTCAGATCGACGATATACTCTTATATATACCATTACCTCTACTGATTCTCGTTTCAGTACTGGTTTGGCTATCTACTATATGTAGATGAGTGTCCTGGGGTAAGTAAGTCTTATTTTCTGTGACACTCCTAGCTATGGTTGGGCACTTTGTTTATAAAGTTCTAAATATATGTATTCAAACATTTATTTGCCTTGACTCAGAATGTTCAACTTTCCTTATTTTCAGACAGTCAGTTTCATATTTGGGATAATGCATTTTAATTTAACATTTTTTCTTACCTTAAAATTTGACTTTTTCCCTGTGGGCTGTTAGGCTCGCGGGGGCTGAAAATGCTTCATTTTATTGCGTCATTCTTGGCGCCGACTTTTTTGGCGCAAAAATTCTATTTCCTTTTCCGGCGTCATACGTGTCGCCGGAAGTTGCGTCATTTTTTGACGTTATTTTGCGCCAAAAATGTCGGCGTTCCGGATGTGGCGTCATTTTTGGCGCCAAAAAGCATTTAGGCGCCAAATAATGTGGGCGTCTTATTTGGCGCAAAAAAATATGGGCGTCACTTTTGTCTCCACATTATTTAAGTCTCATTTTTTATTGCTTCTGGTTGCTAGAAGCTTGTTCTTTGGCATTTTTTCCCATTCCTGAAACTGTCATTTAAGGAATTTGATCAAATTTGCTTTATATATATGTTGTTTTTTCTCTTACATATTGCAAGATGTCTCACGTTGCATCTGAGTCAGAAGATACTACAGGAAAATCGATGTCAAGTGCTGAATCTACCAAAGCTAAGTGTATCTGCTGTAAACTTTTGGTAGCTATTCCTCCAGCTGTTGTTTGTATTGATTGTCATGACAAACTTGTTAAAGCAGATAATATTTCCTTTAGTAAAGTACCATTGCCTGTTGCAGTTCCTTCAACATCTAAGGTGCAGAATGTTCCTGATAATATAAGAGATTTTGTTTCTGAATCCATAAAGAAGGCTATGTCTGTTATTTCTCCTTCTAGTAAACGTAAAAAATCTTTTAAAACTTCTCTCCCTACAGATGAATTTTTAACTGAACATCATCATTCTGATGATTCCTCTGGTTCAGAGGATTCTGTCTCAGAGGTTGATGCTGATAAATCTTCATATTTATTTAAAATGGAATTTATTCGTTCTTTACTTAAAGAAGTCCTAATTGCTTTAGAAATAGAGGATTCTGGTCCTCTTGATACTAAATCTAAACGTTTAAATAAGGTTTTTAAAAACTCCTGTAGTTATTCCAGAAGTTTTTCCTGTCCCTGATGCTATTTCTGCAGTAATTTCCAAAGAATGGGATAATTTGGGTAATTCATTTACTCCTTCTAAACGTTTTAAGCAATTATATCCTGTGCCGTCTGACAGATTAGAATTTTGGGACAAGATCCCTAAAGTTGATGGGGCTATTTCTACCCTTGCTAAACGTACTACTATTCCTACGTCAGATGGTACTTCGTTTAAGGATCCTCTAGATAGGAAAATTGAGTCCTTTCTAAGAAAAGCTTATCTGTGTTCAGGTAATCTTCTTAGACCTGCTATATCTTTGGCTGATGTTGCTGCAGCTTCAACTTTTTGGTTGGAAACTTTAGCGCAACAAGTAACACATCGTGATTCTCATGATATTATTATTCTTCTTCAACATGCTAATAATTTTATCTGTGATGCCATTTTTGATATTATCAGAGTTGATGTCAGGTTTATGTCTCTAGCTATTTTAGCTAGAAGAGCTTTATGGCTTAAAACTTGGAATGCTGATATGGCTTCTAAATCAACTTTACTTTCCATTTCTTTCCAGGGTAACAAATTATTTGGTTCTCAGTTGGATTCCATTATTTCAACTGTTACTGGTGGGAAAGGAACTTTTTTACCACAGGATAAAAAATCTAAAGGTAAAAACAGGGCTAATAATCGTTTTCGTTCCTTTCGTTTCAACAAAGAACAAAAGCCTGATCCTTCATCCTCAGGAGCAGTTTCAGTTTGGAGACCATCTCCAGTCTGGAATAAATCCAAGCCAGCTAGAAAGGCAAAGCCTGCTTCTAAGTCCACATGAAGGTGCGGCCCTCATTCCAGCTCAGCTGGTAGGGGGCAGGTTACGTTTTTTCAAGGAAATTTGGATCAATTCTGTTCACAATCTTTGGATTCAGAGCATTGTTTCAGAAGGGTACAGAATTTGTTTCAAGTTGAGACCTCCTGCAAAGAGATTTTTTCTTTCCCGTGTCCCAGTAAATCCAGTAAAAGCTCAAGCATTTCTGAAATGTGTTTCAGATCTAGAGTTGACTGGAGTAATTATGCCAGTTCCAGTTCCGGAACAGGGGATGGGGTTTTATTCAAATCTCTTCATTGTACCAAAGAAGGAAAATTCTTTCAGACCAGTTCTGGATCTAAAAATATTGAATCGTTATGTAAGGATACCAACGTTCAAGATGGTAACTGTAAGGACTATCTTACCTTTTGTTCAGCAAGGGAATTATATGTCCACAATAGATTTACAGGATGCATATCTGCATATTCCGATTCATCCAGATCATTATCAGTTCCTGAGATTCTCGTTTCTGGACAAGCATTACCAGTTTGTGGCTCTGCCGTTTGGCCTAGCTACAGCTCCAAGAATTTTTACAAAGGTTCTCGGTGCCCTGCTGTCTGTAATCAGAGAACAGGGTATTGTGGTATTTCCTTATTTGGACGATATCTTGGTACTTGCTCAGTCTTTACATTTAGCAGAATCTCATACAAATCGACTTGTGTTGTTTCTTCGAGATCATGGTTGGAGGATCAATTTACCAAAAAGTTCTTTGATTCCTCAGACAAGGGTAACCTTTCTGGGTTTCCAGATGGATTCAGTGTCCATGACTCTGTCTTTAACAGACAAGAGACGTCTAAAGTTGATTACAGCTTGTCGAAACCTTCAGTCACAATCATTCCCTTCGGTAGCCTTATGCATGGAAATTCTAGGTCTTATGACTGCTGCATCGGACGCGATCCCCTTTGCTCGTTTTCACATGCGACCTCTTCAGCTCTGTATGCTGAAGCAATGGTGCAAGGATTACACGAAGATATCTCAATTAATATCTTTAAAACCGATTGTTCGACACTCTCTAACATGGTGGACAGATCACCATTGTTTAATTCAGGGGGCTTCTTTTGTGCTTCCGACCTGGACTGTAATTTCAACAGATGCAAGTCTCACAGGTTGGGGAGCTGTGTGGGGATCTCTGACGGCACAAGGAGTTTGGGAATCTCAGGAGGTGAGATTACCGATCAATATTTTGGAACTCCGTGCAATTTTCAGAGCTCTTCAGTTTTGGCCTCTTCTGAAGAGAGAATCGTTCATTTGTTTTCAGACAGACAATGTCACAACTGTGGCATACATCAATCATCAAGGAGGGACTCAGTCCTCTGGCTATGAAAGAAGTATCTCGAATTTTGGTTTGGGCGGAATCCAGCTCCTGTCTAATCTCTGCGGTTCATATCCCAGGTATAGACAATTGGGAAGCGGATTATCTCAGTCGCCAAACGTTGCATCCGGGCGAATGGTCTCTTCACCCAGATGTATTTCTTCAGATTGTTCAAATGTGGGAACTTCCAGAAATAGATCTGATGGCGTCCCATCTAAACAAGAAACTTCCCAGGTATCTGTCCAGATCCCGGGATCCTCAGGCGGAGGCAGTGGATGCATTATCACTTCCTTGGAAGTATCATCCTGCCTATATCTTTCCGCCTCTAGTTCTTCTTCCAAGAGTAATCTCCAAGATTCTGAAGGAATGCACGTTTGTTCTGCTGGTAGCTCCGGCATGGCCTCACAGGTTTTGGTATGCGGATCTTGTCCGGATGGCCTCTTGCCAACCGTGGACTCTTCCGTTAAGACCAGACCTTCTGTCACAAGGTCCTTTTTTCCATCAGGATCTGAAATCCTTAAATGTAAAGGTTTGGAGATTGAACGCTTGATTCTTGGTCAAAGAGGTTTCTCTGACTCTGTGATTAATACTATGTTACAGGCTCGTAAATCTGTATCTCGAGAGATATATTATAGAGTCTGGAAGACTTATATTTCTTGGTGTCTTTCTCATCATTTTTCCTGGCATTCTTTTAGAATACCGAGAATTTTACAGTTCCTTCAGGATGGTTTAGATAAGGGTTTGTCCGCAAGTTCTTTGAAAGGACAAATCTCTGCTCTTTCTGTTCTTTTTCACAGAAAGATTGCTATTCTTCCTGATATTCATTGTTTTGTACAAGCTTTGGTTCGTATAAAACCTGTCATTAAGTCAATTTCTCCTCCTTGGAGTTTGAATTTGGTTCTGGGAGCTCTTCAAGCTCATCCGTTTGAACCTATGCATTCATTGGACATTAAATTACTTTCTTGGAAAGTTTTGTTCCTTTTGGCCATCTCTTCTGCCAGAAGAGTTTCTGAATTATCTGCTCTTTCTTGTGAGTCTCCTTTTCTGATTTTTCATCAGGATAAGGTGGTGTTGCGAACTTCTTTTGAATTTTTACCTAAAGTTGTGAATTCCAACAACATTAGTAGAGAAATTGTGGTTCCTTCATTATGTCCTAATCCTAAGAATTCTAAGGAGAAATCGTTGCATTCTTTGGATGTTGTTAGAGCTTTGAAATATTATGTTGAAGCTACGAAATCTTTTCGTAAGACTTCTAGTCTATTTGTTATCTTTTCCGGTTCTAGAAAAGGCCAGAAAGCTTCTGCCATTTCTTTGGCATCTTGGTTGAAATCTTTAATTCATCTTGCCTATGTTGAGTCGGGTAAAACTCCGCCTCAGAGAATTACAGCTCATTCTACTAGGTCAGTTTCTACTTCCTGGGCGTTTAGGAATGAAGCTTCGGTTGGCCAGATCTGCAAAGCAGCAACTTGGTCCTCTTTGCATACTTTTACTAAATTCTACCATTTTTATGTATTTTCTTCTTCTGAAGCAGTTTTTGGTAGAAAAGTACTTCAGGCAGCGGTTTCAGTTTGAATCTTCTGCTTATGTTTTTCGTTAAACTTTATTTTGGGTGTGGATTATTTTCAGCAGGAATTGGCTGTCTTTATTTTATCCCTCCCTCTCTAGTGACTCTTGTGTGGAAAGATCCACTTCTTGGGTAGTCATTATCCCATACGTCACTAGCTCATGGACTCTTGCTAATTACATGAAAGAAAACATAATTTATGTAAGAACTTACCTGATAAATTCATTTCTTTCATATTAGCAAGAGTCCATGAGGCCCGCCCTTTTTTTGTGGTGGTTATGATTTTGTATAAAGCACAATTATTCCAATTCCTTATTTTATATGCTTTCGCACTTTTTTATCACCCCACTTCTTGGCTATTCGTTAAACTGAATTGTGGGTGTGGTGAGGGGTGTATTTATAGGCATTTTGAGGTTTGGGAAACTTTGCCCCTCCTGGTAGGAATGTATATCCCATACGTCACTAGCTCATGGACTCTTGCTAATATGAAAGAAATGAATTTATCAGGTAAGTTCTTACATAAATTATGTTTTTTTTCTCTCGTGCAGTAGGGTATGACTTCCATAGATCTGAAGAATGCATACCTTTTGCATTCCAATCCACCGAGATCATCAGTACCTATGTTTTTGTGTTCCTGGACAAGCATTTCCAATTCATAGCTCTTCCATTTGGTTTAGCTAAGGCTCCCAGGGTCTTTACAAATGTTTTAGGGGCGCTACTTGCTGTAGTCAGACTACAGGGGATTGCTGTAAAGAATAGTACACAGCACCAGTGAGCTTGTCTAACTAGATCCAAAAACAGGGAGAGAAAAAATGACTTGGGAGCCCCTAGCAAGCTAAAGTGTGAGTAATGTGTGATGTTAAAAAAATGTAAACTGCAATTTTCAAGCTCACACCTACAGCAATATCTCTGAAATTTCCTCTGCAATTTTCAAGCTCACACCTACAGCAATATCTCTGAAATTTCCTCTGCAATTTTCAAGCTCACACCTACAGCACTATCTCTGAAATTTCCTCTGCAATTTTCAAGCTCACACCTACAGCAATATCTCTGAAATTTCCTCTGCAATTTTCAAGCTCACACCTACAGCAATATCTCTGAAATTTCCTCTGCAATTTTCAAGCTCACACCTACAGCAATATCTCTGAAATTCCCTCTGCAATGTTCAAGCTCACACCTACAGCAATATCTCTGAAATTTCCTCTGCAATTTTCAAGCTCACACCTACAGCAATATCTCTGAAATTTCCTCTGCAATTTTCAAGGTAAATCAGACTGATATCTCCAATCAAGACACTGAGTGTTTTTGTTTTTCCTTATATCTGTTGGGCTAATATCCCTCCCCCCCCCCTCTACTCTTTTCCAAGACACACCTCCCCCTATTCCTTCACTTTATCAAAAGGAAGTTTTACCTTTACCACTCTCTTTGTTACAGCTCACACCTACAGCAATATCTCTGAAATTTCCTCTGCAATTTTCAAGCTCACACCTACAGCAATATCTCTGAAATTTGCACCCACTAGCCCCCCAAGCCTCCCTCCACCTCCCACCCTGGTGTTTACCTTAATATATACACACCTCCTAACAGCAATTAGGTGCAGCTGTCGCTAACAAACCAGGTTAGAGACAAAAATTCACACTCGCAGCCTCTGTACTGACACTTTACCATATTCTGTTACACTCTCCCAACCCTCATTTTCTTGCCACACACTTCACCCACTCTCAGCTTACCCTGCCTTATATCAGACTTATTTCCCTTACCTTTTGTGTCCATTACCTCTCCCTTAGATTGTAAGCTTGAGAGCCTTTCTACCTGCAGGACACTTTGTATTTAAAGTGAACTACTACGGATTGTGCTCAAGGGCAGGGCATTACTCTCCTTTTGTATAACTCATTATTGCACCTACAACTGTAATGTACCCCAATACTGTACTTGTTTGTAATGCATCCTTGTAATGTTTTACTATTACTTGTATAGCGCTGCGTAATCTGTTGGCGCTTTATAAATACCTGATAATAATAATAACTTGTACTGCTGAAAATGAACTAGTTCTGCAATTTGGAAAAGAAAGCACCAGACTATATTTAACCTTTATAATTGGAAATGTAAATGGATTTGAGATAAATATGTGAATATCTGCTTTATGAAACGGTCTTATTTTATTATTCTTAATTTCTTGATCTTTTCTCTTGTAAGGTATATTCAGTCCACGGATTCATCCTTTACTTGTGGGATATTCTCCTTCCTAACAGGAAGTGGCAAAGAGAGCACACAGCAGAGCTGTCCATATAGCTCCCCCTCTAGCTCCACCCCCCAGTCATTCTCTTTGCCGGCTCTAAGCAATAGGGTCTCTCTTGGAAGGGTAAAGTGAATGTGGTGTTAGATTTGTAGTTTTTGTTCTACAAGCAAAAGTTTGTTATTTTCAAATGGTACCGGTTTGTACTATTTACTCTCCAGCAGAAAAGGGATGAAGATTTCTGCAGAGAGGAAGATGATTTTAGCATGTTGTAACTAAAATCCACTGCTGTTCCCACACAGGACTGAGGAGTACAAGAAAACTTCAGTTGGGGGAACGGTTTGCAGATTAGGCTGCAATAAGGTATGTTCAGTCATTTATTTCTAGACAAGACTGTGATAATGCTAGAAAATGACTGATAAGATCCCCATGAGGGAAGGGTAAGCTTTATTCAGAGACTAAGTATGGAATTACAAGCTTACAGGACGGGGCTAATTTATGCTGGTTGACACTATTTTATGGGTTGACACTTTTTTATGGCAAACAGTTTTTACTTATAAATATCGTTTTTGAGACACTTAGAAGGTCCCTTTGGGTTTCTTTCAGGGGTTGTTACCCACATGTCTAATATTGTAACTCCTAGGAGTGTTTCTTTAGGCCTCACAGCACCAGAGTAAGGTGGGAGGGGCCTAATTTTGTGCCTCAGATGCGCAGTTAGATTGACCAGATCTTCAGGCTGTGTTCACATGGTGGCTCCTGCTACAGTTTGAGGACCCATAAGAAGCTTTTTACCCATAAATCCGACTCCTAAGGGAAGGTAGGGCCACAGCAGAGCTGTGGCAAGGTGCTAAATTTGTTTTAACCGGTCTGTTAGCTTACTATTGATCCGGTTTGGGCATTAAGGGGTTAATCGATTTTTTTGCTAGTTGGGCAATCTTACCAATGCTTTAGGTACATACTGTGAAAATTTCAGAAAGTTTGGTGCATTTTTCACTGTTTTGGAAAATTGTGTGCCTTTTTTATCTCTTAAAGGCACAGTAACGTTTTTTTGCAAAGTGTGTTTTTGCTTGATTAATGTGATTTCCAAGCCTGTTTTGTCTTACTACTAGTCTGTTAAACATGTCTGTCACCAAGGAAAATCCTTGTTCAATGTGTTTAGAAGCCATGGTGGAACCCCCTCTCAAAATGTGTCCCACGTGTACTGACTGATATGTCTGTACATTTTAAAGACCATATTGTTGCACTTAAAAATGTGGCCCAAGATGATTCTCAGACAGAAGGTAATGAGGTTAGTCCGTTGACCTCTCCCCAAGTGTCACAACCAGTTACACCTGCCCAAGCGACGCCTAGCACCTCTAGCGCGTCTAACTCTTTTACCTTACAAGATTTGGTGGCAGTTATGGATAATACCCTCTCAGTATTTTTATCTAAGCTGCCTGTGTTACCTGCAAAGCGTGATAGCTCTGTTTTAAGAACAGATTATGAGCATTCTGACGCTTTAGTAGCCGTATCCGATATACACTCACAAGCTCTGAAATGGGGGCGAGGGAGGTGCGGTCTGAGGGAGAAATTTCCAATTCGGGAAAGGTTGCTCCTCAGACAGACTCAGATACATTGGCTTTTAAATTTAAACTAGAACACCTCTGTTTATTACTCAGGGAGGTATTAGTTACTCTGGATGACTGTGACCCTTTGGTGGTTCCAGAGAAATTGTGTAAAATGGACAAGTACCTAGAAGTTCCTGTTTACACTGATGTGTTCCCGGTCCCTAAGAGGATTGCGTATATATTAACTAGGGAGTGGGATAGACCTGGTATTCCGTTTGTTCCCCCTCCTGTTTTTAAGAAAATGTTCCCCATATCTGACACCACGCGGGACTCGTGGCAGACGGTCCCTAAGGTGGAGGGGGTTGTTTCTTCACTTGCTAAACGCACAACCATACCAATTGAGGACAGTTGTGCTTTTAAAGACCCTATGGATAAAAAAAATTAGCGGGTTTACTTAAGAAAATTTTTGTTCATCAAGGTTTTCTTCTCCAACCTATAGCGTGCATTGTTCCTGTAACTACTGTAGCTACTTTCTGGTTCGAGGCGCAGGAAGATGCGCTCCAGACGGAGACCTCATATGAGGATATTATGGACAGAATTAAAGCTCTTAAGCTGGCTAATTCTTTTATCACAGATGCCGCTTTTCAACTAGCTAAGTTAGCGGCAAAGAATTCAGGTTTCGCCATTCTGGCGCGCAGGGCGCTATGGCTCAAGTCCTGGTCGGCCGATGTGTTGTCAAAATCCAAACTGCTGAACATCCCTTTCAAAGGAAAGACCCTTTTCGGGCCTGAATTGAAAGAGATTATCACTGGGGGAAAAGGCCATGCTCTCCCTCAGGACAAGTCCTTTAAGACAAAGAACAAACAAAATAATTTTCGTTCCTTTCGAAATTTCAGGAGCGGTCTCGCTTCATCCTCCCCTGCTGCAAAGCAAGAGGGTAACACTTCACAACCCAGGGCAGCCTGGAAACCTTACCAGGGCTGGAACAAGGGTAAACAGGCCAAAAAGCCTGCAGCTGCCTCCAAGACAGCATGAAGGGGTAGCCCCCGATCCGGGACCGGATCTAGTAGGGGACAGACTCTCTCTCTTCGCTCAGGCCTGGGCAAGAGACATACACGATCCCTGGGCTTTAGAGATTGTATCCCAGGGATATCTTCTAGAATTCAAGGACTCCCCTCCCAGGGGAAGGTTCCATATTTCTCGTCTGTCTACAGACACGACAAAGAAAGAGGTGTTCTTACACTGTGTAGAAGACCTACATACAATGGGAGTGATCCACCCAGTTCCAATTGCGGAACAAGGGCCGGGGTTTTACTCAAACCTGTTTGTGGTTCCCAAAAAAGAAGGAACTTTCAGACCAATCCTGGATCTCAAAATTCTAAACAAATTCCTCAGAGTCCCATCATTTAAGATGGAGACCATTCGGACAATCTTACCAATGATCCAGGAGGGTCAATATATGACTACTGTGGATCTAAAGGATGCGTATCTACACATTCCTATCCACAAAGATCATCACCAGTTAATCAGGTTTGCTTTTCAGGACAAGCATTTTCAGTTTGTGGCTCTCCCTTTCGGGTTAGCCACTGCTCCCAGAATTTTCACAAAGGTGCTAGGGTCCCTCCTGGCAGTGCTAAGACCGCGGGGCATAGCAGTGGCGCCTTATCTAGACGACATCTTAATTCAGGCGTCAACTTTCCAAAGAGCCAAGCCTCACACGGAAATCGTAGTGGCCTTTCTGAGGTCTCACGGGTGGAAAGTAAACATCAAAAAGAGTTCTCTCTCCCCCCCTCACAAGAGTTCCCTTCCTAGGAACACTAATAGACTCGGTAGAAATGAAAATATTTCTGACGGAGGTCAGAAAGTTAAAACTCTTAACTGCTTGCCGAGCTCTTAATTCCATTCCTCGGCCGTCTGTAGCTCAGTGCATGGTGACAATCGGACTAATGGTAGCGGCAATGGACATAGTCCCTTCTGCACGAATACACCTCAGACCACTGCAACTATGCATGCTCAAACAGTGGAATGGGGATTATGCAGATTTGTCTCAAATACAGTTGGACCAGGGGACCAGAGATTCTCTTCTCTGGTGGTTGTCTCAGGATCACCTGTCTCAGGGAATGTGTTTCCGCAGACCAGAGTGGATCATCGTAACGACCGACGCCAGTCTGTTGGACTGGGGTGCTGTCTGGGACTCCCTGAAAGCTCAGGGCTTATGGTCTCGGGAAGAAGCTCTTCTCCTGATAAACATTGTGGAACTGAGGGCGATATTCAACGCTCTTCAGGCATGGCCTCAGCTAGCTGCGGCCAAATTCATCAGATTTCAGTCGGACAACATCACAACTGTGGCTTACATCAACGATCAAGGGGGAACAAGGAGTCCCCTAGCAATGATGGAAGTAACCAAAATAATCAGGTGGGCGGAGGATCACTCTTGCCACCTCTCAGCAATTCACATCCCAGGAGTAGACAACTGGGAAGCGGATTTTCTAAGTCGTCAGACTTTTCATCCGGGGGAGTGAGAACTCCACCCGGAGGTATTTTCCCAGATGACTCAGCTATGGGGCACTCCAGAATTGGATCTGATGGCGTCCTGTCTGAATGCCAAACTTCCTCTTTACGGGTCCAGGTCCCGGGATCCCCAGGCGGTGTTGATAGATGCTCTAGCAGGGCCTTGGTCCTTCAATCTGGCCTATGTGTTTCCACCGTTTCTTCTCCTTCCTCGTCTGGTTGCCAGAATCAAGCAGGAGAGGGCGTCAGTGATTCTAATAGCGCCTGCGTGGCCACGCAGGACTTGGTATGCAGACCTAGTGGACATGTCATCCGTTCCACCATGGACTCTGCCAATGAGGCAGGACCTTCTACTTCAAGGTCCTTTCAAACATCCAAATCTAATTTCTCTGCGTCTGACTGCTTGGAGATTGAACGCCTAATTCTATCTAAGCGTGGTTTCTCTGAGTCGGTTATTGATACCCTGATTCAGGCTAGAAAGCCTGTCACCAGGAAAATCTACCATAAGATATGGCGAAAATATCTTTGTTGGTGCGAATCCAAGGGTTACTCATGGAGTAAGATTAGGATTCTCAGGATATTGTCCTTTCTCCAAGAAGGATTGGAGAAAGGATTATCAGCTAGTTCCTTAAAAGGACAGATATCTGCTTTGTCTATTCTTTTACACAAACGTCTGGCAGAGGTACCAGACGTTAAAGCGTTTAGTCAGGCTTTAATCAGAATCAAGCCTGTTTATAGACCTGTGGCTCCGCCATGGAGTCTGAATTTAGTTATTTCAGTTCTGCAAGGGGTTCCGTTTGAACCTTTACATTCCATAGATATTAAACTTTTATCTTGGAAAGTTTTGTTTTTGGTAGCTATCTCTTCTGCTCGAAGAGTTTCAGAGTTATCTGCTTTGCAGTGTGACTCACCTTATTTGGTGTTCCACGCAGATAAGGTAGTCTTGCGTACCAAACCCGGTTTTCTTCCTAAGGTTGTGTCTAATAAGAATATTAATCAGGAAATTGTTGTTCCTTCTCTGTGTCCTAATCCTTCTTCGAAGAAGGAACGTCTGTTACACAATCTTGATGTGGTTCGTGCTTTAAAGTTCTATTTACAAGCAACTAAGGATTTCAGACAAACAACTTCATTGTTTGTCATCTATTCTGGTAAGAGGAGAGGTCAGAAGGTGACTGCTACCTCTCTTTCCTTTTGGCTGAAAAGCATCATCCGTCTGGCCTATGAGACTGCTGGCCAGCAGCCTCCTGAAACAATTACTGCTCATTCTATCAGAGCAGTGGCTTCCACATGGGCTTTTAAAAATGAAGCTTCTGTTGAACAGATTTGTAAGGCAGCGACTTGGTCTTCACTGCATACTTTTTCCAAATTTTACAAATTCGATTCTTTTGCTTCTTCGGAGGCTATTTTTGGGAGAAAGGTTTTACAAGCAGTGGTGCCTTCCGTTTAAGGTACCTGTCTTGTTCCCTCCCTTCATCCGTGTCCTAAAGCTTTGGTATTGGTATCCCACAAGTAATGGATGATCCGTGGACTGGATACACCTTACAAGAGAAAACAGAATTTATGCTTACCTGATAAATTACTTTCTCTTGTGGTGTATCCAGTCCACGGCCCGCCCTGGCTATTAAGTCAGGTAGATTTTTTTGTTTAAACTACAGTCACCACTGCACCCTATGGTTTCTCCTTTTTCTTCCTAACCTCCGGTTGAATGACTGGGGGGTGGAGCTAGAGGGGGAGCTATATGGACAACTCTGCTGTGTGCTCTCTTTGCCACTTCCTGTTAGGAAGGAGAATATCCCACAAGTAAAGAATGAATCCGTGGACTGGATACACCACAAGAGAAAGTAATTTATCAGGTAAGCATAAATTCTGTTTTTTTTCTTTCTTACAGGTCATTAATTTCTACATGAATCTTCTTATGGAACGAAGTAAAAGAAAAGGCTTTCCAAAAGTTCATGCATTTAACACCTTTTTTTTCACAAAGTTAAAAACTGCTGGATATCAAGCGGTGAAGCGATGGACAAAGAAAGTGGACCTATTCTGTATGAATATTTTATTAGTCCCTATTCATCTGGGTGTTCATTGGTGCTTAGCAGTAAGTAAGAGTATGTTAAACATACTATCATTTTTCTCCTGGATATATGTGCAAATTAGGTCTTCTCTGCCTATTTTAACCACATTGAAGATTTTTTTCTCCTCAGATTATGTGCTGACCTCATAGAGCCAAGATTAAAGTTTTGCATGTGTTTGTTTCACAAACCTCTTACTCATTATAATATTTTCTAATGAGTCAGTGTGTACAAGTATTATTAAGATACCCATAATTGCAGAAATAGCTGTTGTAGTACTGGTGGGTCCACTTTTTGCATTATTTGTAATATACTAGAATATCCTCCAAACACTTCTTCCAAAATAATTGTGATGAATAATTATGAAATTGTTTTGAATGCTATGCTATTTTCTGCAAATATATATTTCTTTCATAAGGTGGTAAGAGTCCACAAGCATTACTCCCGGGTTTCAACTCCTGGCCACTAGGAGGCGGCAAAGATTCACAAAGCTCTAAGTGCACTTAATCCCTCCCAGAGGTGCTTCAGATTCTTTATTGAGAAGGGTCATCAGACTGATTTGATGCTCATCCCCCCCCCCCCCCCCCGAGAGCTACTACAGAAAGACAAAGGGGAGATAGGAGTATGGGGCAGTGACGGAATCACTCTTATTTACGGAGTTAGTCAAGTCTGCCACAGGTGTTGCAGGGACCTGTCCCATAGCCACCTTCTGTTGCGTCGTCGATATACTCCTTACATAGATCTGATGTAATGTACACAGCACTGGATGGGCTCTCTACAGGAAGCAGTCTTTTCTGCAGCCACTATGCATGGTAGAGTGGATGCATCTGAGATAAGTGCACTCATATAGGCCACAGGCTATTAGGTACACCAGTTTTGAGGTAAATCATAGCCAGGGGACA
>NC_069501.1:1035838941-1035853941 GCF_027579735.1 Bombina bombina
CTTTTCAGATCCAATGGATAAAAAATTAGAGGGTTACCTTAAGAAAATGTTTGTTCAACAAGGTTTTATATTGCAACCCCTTGCATGTATTGCGTCTGTCACGGCCGCGGCCGCTTTTTGGTCCGAGTCCCTGGAAGAGACTCTTGACTCAATAACTATCGAGGAGATTTCAAACAGGCTTAAAACACTTATGCTAGCTAATTCATTTGTTTCAGATGCCGTAGTACATTTAACTAAACTTACGGCTAAGAATTCCGGATTCGCCATTCAGGCACGCAGAGCACTGTGGCTAAAATCCTGGTCAGCTGACGTTACTTCTAAATCTAAGTTACTTAACATACCTTTCAAAGGGCAGACCTTATTCGGGCCCGGTTTGAAAGAAATTATCGCTGACATTACAGGAGGTAAAGGCCATGCCCTGCCTCAAGACAGAGCCAAACCTAGGGCTAGACAGTCTAATTTTCGTGCCTTTCGTAATTTCAAGGCAGGAGCAGCATCAACTTCCTCTGCACCAAAGCAGGAAGGAGCTGTTGCTCGCTACAGACAAGGCTGGAGACCTAACCAGTCCTGGAACAAGGGCAAGCAGGCCAGAAAACCTGCTGCTGCCCCTAAGAGAGCATGAATTGAGGGCCCCTGATCCGGGAACGGATCTAGTGGGGGGCAGACTTTCTCTCTTCGCCCAGGCTTGGGCAAGAGATGTCCAGGATCCCTGGGCGTTAGAGATCATATCTCAGGGATATCTTCTGGACTTCAAATCCTCTCCCCCAAAAGGGAGATTTCATCTGTCAAGGTTGTCAACAAACCAAATAAAGAAAGAGGCTTTTCTACGCTGTGTACAAGATCTGTTACTAATGGGAGTGATCCATCCGGTTCCGCGGTCGGAACACGGACAGGGGTTTTACTCAAATCTGTTTGTGGTTCCCAAGAAAGAAGGAACCTTCAGACCAATCTTGGATTTAAAGATCCTAAACAAATTCCTAAGAGTTCCATCGTTCAAAATGGAAACTATTCAGACAATTCTACCCATGATCCAAAAGGGTCAGTACATGACCACAGTGGATTTAAAGGATGCTTACCTTCACATACCGATTCACAGAGATCATTACCGGTACCTAAGGTTTGCCTTCCTAGACAGGCATTACCAGTTTGTAGCTCTTCCATTTGGGTTGGCTACGGCTCCAAGAATCTTCACAAAGGTTCTGGGTGCTCTTCTGGCGGTGCTAAGACCGCGAGGAATTTCGGTAGCTCCGTACCTAGACGACATTCTGATACAAGCTTCAAGCTTTCAAACTGCCAAGTCTCATACAGAGTTAGTACTGGCATTTCTAAGATCGCATGGGTGGAAGGTAAACGAAAAGAAGAGTTCTCTCTTTCCACTCACAAGAGTTCCCTTCTTGGGGACTCTTATAGATTCTGTAGAAATGAAGATCTACCTGACAGAAGACAGGTTAACAAAACTTCAAAACGCTTGCCGTGTCCTTCATTCCATTCAACACCCGTCAGTGGCTCAATGCATGGAGGTGATCGGCTTAATGGTAGCGGCAATGGACATAGTACCCTTTGCACGCCTGCATCTCAGACCGCTGCAATTGTGCATGCTAAGTCAGTGGAATGGGGATTACTCAGATTTGTCCCCTACTCTGAATCTGGATCAAGAGACCAGAAATTCTCTTCTGTGGTGGCTTTCTCGGCCACATCTGTCCAGGAGGATGCCATTCAGCAGGCCAGATTGGACAATTGTAACAACAGACGCCAGCCTGCTAGGTTGGGGCGCTGTCTGGAATTCCCTGAAGGCTCAGGGATCATGGACTCAGGAGGAGAGTCTCCTGCCAATAAACATTCTGGAATTGAGAGCAGTTCTCAATGCCCTTCTGGCTTGGCCCCAGTTAACAACTCAGGGGTTCATCAGATTTCAGTCGGACAACATCACGACTGTAGCTTACATCAACCATCAAGGAGGGACAAGAAGCTCCCTAGCGATGATGGAAGTATCAAAGATAATTCGCTGGGCAGAGTCTCACTCTTGCCACCTGTCAGCGATCCACATTCCAGGAGTGGAGAACTGGGAGGCGGATTTCCTAAGTCGTCAGACTTTTCATCCGGGGGAGTGGGAACTTCATCCGGAGGTCTTTGCCCAAATACTTCGACGTTGGGGCAAACCAGAAATAGATCTCATGGCGTCTCGACAGAACGCCAAGCTTCCTTGTTACGGGTCCAGATCCAGGGATCCGGGAGCGGCCCTGGTAGATGCTTTGACAGCACCTTGGACCTTCGGGATGGCTTATGTGTTTCCACCCTTCCCGATGCTTCCTCGATTGATTGCCAGGATCAAACAGGAGAGAGCATCGGTGATTCTAATAGCGCCTGCGTGGCCACGCAGGACCTGGTATGCAGATCTAGTGGACATGTCATCCTGTCCACCTTGGTCTCTGCCTCTGAGACAGGACCTTCTGATTCAGGGTCCCTTCAAACATCAAAATCTAATTTCTCTGAAGCTGACTGCCTGGAAATTGAACGCTTGATTTTATCAAAACGTGGATTTTCTGAGTCAGTAATTGATACCTTAATACAGGCTAGGAAGCCTGTTACCAGAAAGATTTACCATAAAATATGGCGTAAATACCTATATTGGTGCGAATCCAAAGGTTACTCTTGGAGTAAGGTTAGGATTCCTAGGATATTGTCTTTTCTACAAGAAGGTTTAGAAAAGGGTTTATCCGCTAGTTCCTTAAAGGGACAGATCTCAGCTCTGTCCATTCTGTTACACAAACGTCTGTCAGAAGTTCCAGACGTTCAGGCTTTTTGTCAGGCTTTGGCCAGGATTAAGCCTGTGTTTAAAACTGTTGCTCCGCCATGGAGTTTAAACCTAGTTCTTAACGTTTTACAGGGCGTTCCGTTTGAACCCCTTCATTCCATTGATATTAAATTGTTATCTTGGAAAGTTCTGTTTTTAATGGCTATTTCCTCGGCTCGAAGAGTCTCTGAGTTATCAGCCTTACATTGTGATTCTCCTTATCTGATTTTTCACTCGGATAAGGTAGTTCTGCGTACTAAACCTGGGTTTCTACCTAAGGTAGTCACTAACAGGAATATCAATCAAGAGATTGTTGTTCCATCCTTGTGTCCAAATCCTTCTTCAAAGAAGGAACGACTTCTACACAATCTGGATGTAGTTCGTGCCCTGAAATTTTATTTACAGGCAACTAAAGATTTTCGACAAACGTCTTCCCTGTTTGTCGTTTATTCTGGTCAGAGGAGAGGTCAAAAAGCTTCTGCTACCTCTCTCTCTTTTTGGCTTCGTAGCATAATACGTTTAGCTTATGAGACTGCTGGACAGCAGCTTCCTGAAAGAATTACAGCTCATTCCACTAGAGCTGTGGCTTCCACTTGGGCCTTTAAGAATGAGGCCTCTGTTGAACAGATTTGCAAGGCTGCAACTTGGTCTTCGCTTCATACTTTTTCCAAATTTTACAAATTTGACACTTTTGCTTCTTCGGAGGCTATTTTTGGGAGAAAGGTTCTTCAGGCAGTGGTTCCTTCCGTATAAAGATCCTGCCTGTCCCTCCCGTCATCCGTGTACTTTAGCTTTGGTATTGGTATCCCACAAGTAATGATGACCCGTGGACTGACCACACTTAACAGGAGAAAACATAATTTATGCTTACCTGATAAATTCCTTTCTCCTGTAGTGTGGTCAGTCCACGGCCCGCCCTGTTTTTTATGGCAGGTCTAAATTTTTAAATTATACTCCAGTCACCACTGCACCCTTTAGCTTCTCCTTTCTCGTTGGTTCTCGGTCGAATGACTGGGTGTGACGTAGAGGGGAGGAGCTATATAGCAGCTCTGCTTGGGTGATCCTCTTGCACTTCCTGTTGGGGAGGAGCAAATATCCCACAAGTAATGATGACCCGTGGACTGACCACACTACAGGAGAAAGGAATTTATCAGGTAAGCATAAATTATGTTTTATTAGGTACCTAATAAATAAGTATTTTTTTGGAAACCCAGTGAGTGCAGTCCTTTGTTGAAGATCGCTATATATATATATATATATATATATATATATATATATATATATATCTCCAATCCGATGAAGTCCTGCACATGGTATTGTGCAAACATTTTTTTTTTCTATCCGATTAATCGGATGATTGTCCGATTAATCGGATAGAAAAAAGATTAAAAAAAATAAATTCAATTTTTTCTTAGTTGCAGTAGATCATCAGATTAAATCTGGTATCTTTAAATCCCTGGCGTCCCCTTTGCAAAAAGCTTTTTCTCCTGTTAAGTGTAGTCAGTCCACGGGTCATCATTACTTCTGGGATATTAACTCCTCCCCAACAGGAAGTGCAAGAGGATCACCCAAGCAGAGCTGCTATATAGCTCCTCCCCTCTACGTCACACTCAGTCATTCTCTTGCACCCAACTAATAGATAGGATGTGTGAGAGGACTGTGGTGATTATACTTAGTTTTTATATCTTCAATCAAAAGTTTGTTATTTTAAAACAGCACCGGAGTGTGTTGTTCCTTCTCAGGTAGAATTTGAAGAAGAATCTATCTGAGTTTTTGGATGATTTTAGCCGGCGTAGCTAAGATTCATTTTGCTGTTCTCGGCCATTCTGAGGAGTGAGGTAAACTTCAGATCAGGGGACAGCGGGCAGGTTCACCTGCAAAGAGGTATGTTGCAGTATATTATTTTCTGAGGAATGGAATTGACTGAGAAAATACTGCCAATACCGATATAATGTAAGTTCAGCCTTAAATGCAGTAGTAGCAACTGGTATCAGGCTGTTATGTATATATGTTTACACTTCAGTATTCTGGGGAATGGCACTTCACTGGGATAATACTATATGCATATAACTTTTAGCCTAACTTGCAGTGGGAACGACTAGCAGCAGGCTTTTTAATGACATTTCATATTATTTGATTTTAATCGTTTTGCTGGCATGTTAAATCGTTTAATTATCTGAGGTACTGGGTGAAAAATTGTTTTGGGCACTGTTTTTCCACTTGGCTATCGTTTATTTTAATTTAAGACAGTTTACTGAACTTCCCTCACTGTTGTGTGTGAGGGGGAGGGGCCTATTTTGGCGCTTTTGCTACGCATCAGAAATTCAGTCACAAGTCTGTTTCTCTCCCTGCATGATCCGGATCGTCTCTACAGAGTTCAAGGGTCTTCAAAAATTATTTTGAGGGAGGTAATCACTCACAGCAGACCTGTGAGATTGTGCTTTGACTGTGATAAAAAACGTTTATATTTTGTACATTTTTTTCTGCTATTAAGGGTTAGTTATCCATTGCTAATGGGGGCAATCCTTTGCTAAATTTATGCCTTTACCGGGAAAAATTTGGTTTTTATAATTTCTCCGGTTCATTGTTATTAAACTGTCATAGTTCTTTTCTGTGCTTCTTAAAGGCACAGTACGTTTTTCATATTACTTGTAAATTGAGTTGAAAAGTATTTCCAAGCTTGCTAGTTTAATTGCTAGTTTGTTAAACATGTCTGACTCAGAGGAATATCTCTGTGCTATATGTGCAAAAGCCAAGGTGGAGCCCAATAGAAATTTATGTACTAATTGCATTGATGCTACTTTAAATAAAAGTCAATCTGTACAAATTGAACATCATTCACCAAACAACGAGGGGGAAGTTATGCCAACTAACTTGCCTCACGTGTCAGTACCTGCATCTCCCGCTCGGGAGGTGCGTGATATTGTAACGCCGAGTACTTCAGGGCGGCCATTACAAATCACACTACAGGACATGGCTAATGTTATGACTGAAGTTTTGTCTAAATTACCAGAACTTAGAGGTAAGCGAGATCACTCTGGGGTGAGAACAGAGTGCGCTGATAATAATAGGGCCATGTCAGATACTGCGTCACAATTTGCAGAACATGAGGACGGAGAGCTTCAATCTGCAGGTGACAGATCTGATCCAAATAGAGTGGATTCAGACATTTCAAATTTTAAGTTTAAGCTAGAAAACCTCCGTGTACTGCTAGGGGAGGTATTAGCGGCTCTGAATGATTGTAACACCGTTGCAATCCCAGAGAAATTATGTAGGCTGGATAGATACTATGCGGTACCAGCGAGTACTGACGTATTTCCTATACCTAAGAGGCTTACAGAGATAATTACTAAGGAGTGGGATAGGCCCGGTGTACCCTTTTCCCCCCCTCCTGTATTTAGAAAAATGTTTCCAATAGACGCCACCACACAGGACTTATGGCAGATGGTCCCTAAGGTGGAGGGAGCGGTTTCTACTCTGGCTAAGCGTACCACTATCCCGGTGGAGGATAGCTGTGCCTTTTCAGATCCAATGGATAAAAAATTAGAGGGTTACCTTAAGAAAATGTTTGTTCAACAAGGTTTTATATTGCAACCCCTTGCATGTATTGCGTCTGTCACGGCTGCGGCCGCATTTTGGTCCGAGTCTCTGGAAGAGACTCTTGACTCAATAACTATAGATGAGATTTCAAATAAGCTTAAAACCCTTAAGCTAGCTAATTCATTTATTTCAGATGCCGTAGTACATTTAACTAAACTTACGGCTAAGAATTCCGGATTCGCCATTCAGGCACGTAGAGCACTGTGGCTAAAATCCTGGTCAGCTGATGTTACTTCTAAATCTAAGTTACTTAACATACCTTTCAAAGGGCAGACCTTATTCGGGCCCGGTTTGAAAGAAATTATCGCTGACATTACAGGAGGTAAAGGCCATGCCCTGCCTCAAGACAGAGCCAAACCTAGGGCTAGACAGTCTAATTTTCGTGCCTTTCGTAACTTCATGGCAGGAGCAGCATCAACTTCCTCTGCACCAAGACAGGAAGGAGCTGTTGCTCGCTACAGACAAGGCTGGAAACCTAACCAGTCCTGGAACAAGGGCAAGCAGGCCAGAAAACCTGCTGCTGCCCCTAAGACAGCATGAATTGAGGGCCCCCGATCCGGGAACGGATCTAGTGGGGGGCAGACTTTCTCTCTTCGCCCAGGCTTGGGCAAGAGATGTCCAGGATCCCTGGGCGTTAGAGATCATATCTCAGGGATATATTCTGGACTTCAAAATCTCTCCCCCAAAAGGGAGATTTCATCTTTCAAGGTTGTCAACAAACCAAATAAAGAAAGAGGCGTTTCTACGCTGTGTACAAGATCTTTTACTAATGGGAGTGATCCACCCGGTTCCGCGGTCGGAGCACGGACAGGGGTTTTACTCAAATCTGTTTGTGGTTCCCAAGAAAGAAGGAACCTTCAGACCAATCTTGGATTTAAAGATCCTAAACAAATTCCTAAGAGTTCCATCGTTCAAAATGGAAACTATTCGGACAATCTTACCCATGATCCAAAAGGGTCAGTACATGACCACAGTGGATTAAAAAGGACGCTTACCTTCACATACCAATTCACAAAGATCATTACCGGTATCTAAGGTTTGCCTTCCTAGACAGGCATTACCAGTTTGTAGCTCTTCCATTCGGATTGGCTACGGCTCCAAGAATCTTCACAAAGGTTCTGGGCGCTCTTCTGGCGGTACTAAGACCGCGAGGAATTTCGGTGGCTCCGTACCAAGACGACATTCTGATACAAGCGTCAAGCTTTCAAACTGCCAAGTCTCATACAGAGTTAGTACTGGCATTTCTAAGGTCGCATGGGTGGAAGGTGAACGAAGAGAAGAGTTCTCTCTTTCCACTCACAAGAGTTCCCTTTTTGGGGACTCTTATAGATTCTGTAGAAATGAAGATCTACCTGACAGAAGACAGGTTAACAAAGCTTCAAAATGCTTGCCGTGTACTTCATTCCATTCAACACCCGTCAGTGGCTCAATGCATGGAGGTAATCGGCTTAATGGTAGCGGCAATGGACATAGTACCCTTTGCACGCCTACATCTTAGACCGCTGCAATTGTGCATGCTAAGTCAGTGGAATGGGGATTACTCAGATTTGTCCCCTACTCTGAATCTGGATCAAGAGACCAGAAATTCTCTTCTATGGTGGCTTTCTCGGCCACATCTGTCCAGGGGGATGCCATTCAGCAGGCCAGATTGGACAATTGTAACAACAGACGCCAGCCTACTAGGTTGGGGCGCTGTCTGGAATTCCCTGAAGGCTCAGGGATCATGGACTCAGGAAGAGAGTCTCCTTCCAATAAACATTCTGGAATTGAGAGCAGTTCTCAATGCCCTTCTGGCTTGGCCTCAGTTAACAACTCGGGGGTTCATCAGGTTTCAGTCGGACAACATCACGACTGTAGCTTACATCAACCATCAAGGAGGGACAAGAAGCTCCCTAGCGATGATGGAAGTATCAAAGATAATTCGCTGGGCAGTCTCTCACTCTTGCCACCTGTCAGCGATCCACATTCCAGGAGTGGAGAACTGGGAGGCGGATTTCCTAAGTCGTCAGACTTTTCATCCGGGGGAGTGGGAACTTCATCCGGAGGTCTTTGCCCAAATACTTCGACGTTGGGGCAAACCAGAGATAGATCTCATGGCGTCTCGCCAGAACGCCAAACTTCCTTGTTACGGGTCCAGATCCAGGGACCCGGGAGCGGTCCTGGTAGATGCTTTGACAGCACCTTGGACCTTCGGGATGGCTTATGTGTTTCCACCCTTCCCGATGCTTCCTCGATTGATTGCCAGGATCAAACAGGAGAGAGCATCGGTGATTCTAATAGGTTTTATATTGCAACCCCTTGCATGTATTGCGTCTGTCACGGCTGCGGCCGCATTTTGGTCCGAGTCTCTGGAAGAGACTCTTGACTCAATAACTATAGATGAGATTTCAAATAAGCTTAAAACCCTTAAGCTAGCTAATTCATTTATTTCAGATGCCGTAGTACATTTAACTAAACTTACGGCTAAGAATTCCGGATTCGCCATTCAGGCACGTAGAGCACTGTGGCTAAAATCCTGGTCAGCTGATGTTACTTCTAAATCTAAGTTACTTAACATACCTTTCAAAGGGCAGACCTTATTCGGGCCCGGTTTGAAAGAAATTATCGCTGACATTACAGGAGGTAAAGGCCATGCCCTGCCTCAAGACAGAGCCAAACCTAGGGCTAGACAGTCTAATTTTCGTGCCTTTCGTAACTTCATGGCAGGAGCAGCATCAACTTCCTCTGCACCAAGACAGGAAGGAGCTGTTGCTCGCTACAGACAAGGCTGGAAACCTAACCAGTCCTGGAACAAGGGCAAGCAGGCCAGAAAACCTGCTGCTGCCCCTAAGACAGCATGAATTGAGGGCCCCCGATCCGGGAACGGATCTAGTGGGGGGCAGACTTTCTCTCTTCGCCCAGGCTTGGGCAAGAGATGTCCAGGATCCCTGGGCGTTAGAGATCATATCTCAGGGATATATTCTGGACTTCAAAATCTCTCCCCCAAAAGGGAGATTTCATCTTTCAAGGTTGTCAACAAACCAAATAAAGAAAGAGGCGTTTCTACGCTGTGTACAAGATCTTTTACTAATGGGAGTGATCCACCCGGTTCCGCGGTCGGAGCACGGACAGGGGTTTTACTCAAATCTGTTTGTGGTTCCCAAGAAAGAAGGAACCTTCAGACCAATCTTGGATTTAAAGATCCTAAACAAATTCCTAAGAGTTCCATCGTTCAAAATGGAAACTATTCGGACAATCTTACCCATGATCCAAAAGGGTCAGTACATGACCACAGTGGATTAAAAAGGACGCTTACCTTCACATACCAATTCACAAAGATCATTACCGGTATCTAAGGTTTGCCTTCCTAGACAGGCATTACCAGTTTGTAGCTCTTCCATTCGGATTGGCTACGGCTCCAAGAATCTTCACAAAGGTTCTGGGCGCTCTTCTGGCGGTACTAAGACCGCGAGGAATTTCGGTGGCTCCGTACCAAGACGACATTCTGATACAAGCGTCAAGCTTTCAAACTGCCAAGTCTCATACAGAGTTAGTACTGGCATTTCTAAGGTCGCATGGGTGGAAGGTGAACGAAGAGAAGAGTTCTCTCTTTCCACTCACAAGAGTTCCCTTTTTGGGGACTCTTATAGATTCTGTAGAAATGAAGATCTACCTGACAGAAGACAGGTTAACAAAGCTTCAAAATGCTTGCCGTGTACTTCATTCCATTCAACACCCGTCAGTGGCTCAATGCATGGAGGTAATCGGCTTAATGGTAGCGGCAATGGACATAGTACCCTTTGCACGCCTACATCTTAGACCGCTGCAATTGTGCATGCTAAGTCAGTGGAATGGGGATTACTCAGATTTGTCCCCTACTCTGAATCTGGATCAAGAGACCAGAAATTCTCTTCTATGGTGGCTTTCTCGGCCACATCTGTCCAGGGGGATGCCATTCAGCAGGCCAGATTGGACAATTGTAACAACAGACGCCAGCCTACTAGGTTGGGGCGCTGTCTGGAATTCCCTGAAGGCTCAGGGATCATGGACTCAGGAAGAGAGTCTCCTTCCAATAAACATTCTGGAATTGAGAGCAGTTCTCAATGCCCTTCTGGCTTGGCCTCAGTTAACAACTCGGGGGTTCATCAGGTTTCAGTCGGACAACATCACGACTGTAGCTTACATCAACCATCAAGGAGGGACAAGAAGCTCCCTAGCGATGATGGAAGTATCAAAGATAATTCGCTGGGCAGTCTCTCACTCTTGCCACCTGTCAGCGATCCACATTCCAGGAGTGGAGAACTGGGAGGCGGATTTCCTAAGTCGTCAGACTTTTCATCCGGGGGAGTGGGAACTTCATCCGGAGGTCTTTGCCCAAATACTTCGACGTTGGGGCAAACCAGAGATAGATCTCATGGCGTCTCGCCAGAACGCCAAACTTCCTTGTTACGGGTCCAGATCCAGGGACCCGGGAGCGGTCCTGGTAGATGCTTTGACAGCACCTTGGACCTTCGGGATGGCTTATGTGTTTCCACCCTTCCCGATGCTTCCTCGATTGATTGCCAGGATCAAACAGGAGAGAGCATCGGTGATTCTAATAGCGCCTGCGTGGCCACGCAGGACCTGGTATGCAGATCTAGTGGACATGTCATCCTGTCCACCTTGGTCTCTGCCTCTGAGACAGGACCTTCTAATTCAGGGTCCTTTCAAACATCAAAATCTAATTTCTCTGAAGCTGACTGCTTGGAAATTGAACGCTTGATTTTATCAAAGCGTGGATTTTCGGAGTCAGTAATTGATACCTTAATACAGGCTAGGAAACCTGTTACCAGAAAGATTTACCATAAAATATGGCGTAAATACTTACATTGGTGCGAATCCAAGAGTTACTCATGGAGTAAGGTTAGGATTCCTAGGATATTGTCTTTTCTACAAGAAGGTTTAGAAAAGGGTTTATCTGCTAGTTCCTTAAAGGGACAGATCTCAGCTCTGTCCATTCTTTTACACAAACGTCTGTCAGAAGTTCCAGACGTTCAGGCTTTTTGTCAGGCTTTGGCCAGGATTAAGCCTGTGTTTAAAACTGTTGCTCCACCATGGAGCTTAAATTTAGTTCTTAACGTTTTACAGGGTGTTCCGTTTGAACCCCTTCATTCCATTGATATTAAATTGTTATCTTGGAAAGTTCTGTTTTTAATGGCTATTTCCTCGGCTCGAAGAGTCTCTGAGTTATCAGTCTTACATTGTGATTCTCCTTATCTGATTTTTCATTCAGACAAGGTAGTTCTGCGTACTAAACCTGGGTTCTTACCTAAGGTAGTCACTAATAGGAATATCAATCAGGAGATTGTTGTTCCATCATTGTGTCCTAACCCTTCTTCAAAGAAGGAACGACTTCTACACAATCTGGATGTAGTTCGTGCCCTGAAATTTTATTTACAGGCTACTAAAGATTTTCGCCAAACTTCTTCCCTGTTTGTCGTTTATTCTGGACAGAGGAGAGGTCAAAAAGCTTCTGCTACCTCTCTCTCTTTTTGGCTTCGTAGCATAATACGTTTAGCCTATGAGACTGCTGGACAGCAGCCTCCTTAAAGAATTACAGCTTATTCTACTAGAGCTGTGGCTTCCACTTGGGCCTTTAAGAATGAGGCATCTGTTGAACAGATTTGCAAGGCTGCAACTTGGTCTTCTCTTCATACTTTTTCCAAATTTTCCAAATTTGACACTTTTGCTTCTTCGGAGGCTGTTTTTGGGAGAAAGGTTCTTCAGGCAGTGGTCCCTTCCGTATAAAGATCCTGCCTGTCCCTCCCGTCATCTGTGTACTTTAGCTTTGGTATTGGTATCCCAGAAGTAATGATGACCCGTGGACTGACTACACTTAACAGGAGAAAACATAATTTATGCTTACCTGATAAAATCCTTTCTCCTGTAGTGTAGTCAGTCCACGGCCCGCCCTGTTTTTTATGGCAGGTCTACATTTTTAAATTATACTCCAGTCACCACTGCACCCTATAGTTTCTCCTTTCTCGTTTGGTTCTCGGTCGAATGACTGGGTGTGACGTAGAGGGGAGGAGCTATATAGCAGCTCTGCTTGGGTGATCCTCTTGCACTTCCTGTTGGGGAGGAGTTAATATCCCAGAAGTAATGATGACCCGTGGACTGACTACACTACAGGAGAAAGGAATTTATCAGGTAAGCATAAATTATGTTTTTTTCTTTACAGAGTTTCTCAAACAATTGGTCCTTTAATAGAG
Organism: Bombina bombina; assembly: GCF_027579735.1. Classification (NCBI taxonomy): domain Eukaryota; kingdom Metazoa; phylum Chordata; class Amphibia; order Anura; family Bombinatoridae; genus Bombina; species Bombina bombina. Next base: position 1,035,851,566 of record NC_069501.1, read on the forward strand.
CTAACAGCCACGCCCACCTTGCGTCTGTCGTTGTGGAACAGCGTTCAGCTGTTGGCTCGATTGAAGGACCAATTGTTTGAGAAACTCTCTAAAGAAAAAAAAGCTTTTTGCCAAGGGGACGCCAGGGATTTAAAGATACCAGGAAAATCCAGCCAGGATATCTTTGGACAACAGCGATACCCGGCATTCCGATTCACTGTTCTGGCTTCTTGGATTAAGTGCAGAGAACAAGCGGTTCTGAGCCACATTTATATTTACATGCTTGCACATACCTCATAAGTTTGAGGTTGACTCTTGTGAGTAGACCCCCTACAGGGGATTTGTTTTAAAACTTGTGTGTTTTACAGTTTGATTAAATTGATTTGCACTATGTAGGTGCCTTTGTGCGCTTTCTTTCTTACTTGTTTACAGATTTCTACCCTACTCCGTGAGATTCCGGAGGATCACTAAGATACAGCAGCCGACATCTACAACTGATCTGCACCATTGCGTGGGATCAAAAACAAGTTTATCCTCATTCTTTAGGTTCCAAAAAATTGTGGTAATATATTAAGCACACATAATTGTGGAATATAATTTTAAGAATTTTACCAGCAAGAGGTTTATTTAGAGCGCAGTTCTGTGTTTTGGAGGAAGAGATCACTCTTTTTCATACACGTTTTTTTTTGCTATATATATTTGTAGCAAAGATGTGCACTCTCACTTTTACACAACTGCCAGGGTGCTAAACAAAAGACTTGCACTCACTGGACTTTTTGTATAATATTTACTTAACAAATGTGACGTTTCGAGGATAATGTATCCCCTTCTTCAGACAACACGTGAATAAAAAAAACAGTGAATTTATACACTTTAACAAACAAACCCCTCCCCCCAATTAGAACAAAAAAAAACGCCAAACAAGTTGCTTTGGTGACCTATGAGTCACAGTATAAACATCATTGTGCTATTGCAATAATAAAAGTTTTAAATGAGCCATCCCGGCACCTAAACAAAGAGTGACTGCCCAGGTGATATGTAAAAGAACTGTGCTAGAAATGTATACCAATGTGGAGCTCACACAGCCCAAAAACGGAGTTATAGGACACCCTTAGTCACTAGATATAATACTTTCATCTAAAAATGAAGCAGACACAGAAATATAGATTTAAGGAGGAGAGTATAGACTTACATAGTGGAGACATGTAGCCGATCGCTGCAAACCCTCATCCTGGCATCAGTAAACAACGCCGTGGTAAGGAACCCGGAACAACACCGGCTGATCACATGGGAGGCAATGAACCAATCACCAGAGTTGTGTACTGTTGTCATGGTGATGGATCGCACTGGACCATACACATAGTAACAGATATAGCCAGAACAACCAAGTGGCTATGATTAGAGCAGGGACCACACACATATATACATATCTAATTGAGAGGCTATAATTAGAGCAGGGACCACACACATATATATCTATAAAAAATATCTGCCGAAATGGGGGGATCCCCAAGTAATCATACTAACCAAGGCAGAGATTTACATCATGAAAGACATGTATCCGATCGATGTAAACTTTCATCCTGGCACCAGTAGACAACGCCGTGGCAAGAAACCCGGAATGACACAGCAGGTCACATGGGAGGCAATAGACCAATCACACGTATTGTGTAATATCATGGTGATAGTTCGTACCGAACCAAGCAGAGCATACATATAGTATCTAGTATAGCCAGAACGGCCAAATAACAATTGATACTCTTCTAGAGCGTATATTTAGAGCAGGGACCCCAGCCAATCGCACAAACAAACAAAAACATCCAAACTCGCGGGTATGCCACGTAATCACAACATTTCATTGCTGGAGTTATGTGCAGTTGCTATGGGGACCCCACACAGATATAGCAAATCGTCATAAAGTGAATCACATCTTTGAATTGGACCACATCCGCCAATGTACCTGCTCAAAAATAGGAGATCACTCAAACCTGTAAGAAGGGAGGTGTTAACATCTGGCAATCAATCATATATTGTGCCAAAACGATTAAAGACAATCAAATTGGTATCAGAACTATACCTATAGTCCCAATATTAATCATGCAAAGGGAAGAAGTGAAAACATCCCTCCTGGCACATGTCCATATAGATGTATCACCACTAAGGCACAAACACATATAGCTTCCATTCAACGTTACTTTTATACCAAGAGGGAGTGGTGAGAATCATTCATAAACACATATGTACTTAAAGATAGCAAATACCACCGGCCACCAGTAGAGATCAATGTAGACCTAGGGGACTACATACACCAGCAAACAGATAGTAAAAGTTAGTGACAATTGAATGATACATGGACTCTCCTGGTCAAACTTAATAGGTTCAGTAATATTGGCACAC
>NC_069501.1:1035861441-1035914542 GCF_027579735.1 Bombina bombina
GTGTAAGAGAAAATTGAAACACTTGCCTAATGCTAAGGTTTCTGATTCTAGAACTGCATTAGCCACTCTTGCTCAGATGTCCGATGATTAGAATACTTCAGTAGCTTTTGAAGTTGAGATTTCAGACTCTGACACTTTAGTGGAAAAATCTTCAGAATCTGAAGGTTAATTTTAGATTTAAGCTTGAGCACCTCAGATTACTTCTGAAGGAGGTTCTACCTACTTTGGGCAACTCTCAACCCCACAAAGCCCTCAAAATTGGATAGAGTGTATGATTCACCATCTTCTGAGGAGGTTTTCCCAGTACCAAGGAAGATGTCTGAATCTATTGCTCCGGAATGGGACAAACCAGGTGTTCCTTTTTCCCCTTCACCTTTTTTTAAGAAAATGTTTCCTGTGGCTGACTCTAATCTTGACTCACTGGCACACTGTTTTCCGAAAGTAGGAGTTATTTCTACTCTTGCTAAGAGAACTACCATTCCTATAGAGGATAGTTGCTCTTTTAAGGATCTAATGGACAAAAAGCTAAAGCTTAAAAAGCTTATTTAAAAAAGATGTATGTCCATCATGATTTACAGTGGCAACCAGCAGCGCGTATTGCTACGGTTGCAGGTGCTGCATCTTATTTGCGCAATGTGTTATCTGATCTTATCTCAGAGGAAACTACAGTAGAGGATATCCAGGATAGGATCAAAGCTCTTAAATTGGCCAACATTTTTATCTGTTATGCCAATATGCAGATTATTCATCTGGAAGCTAAGATGTCTAGCTTCACAGTTCTAGCTTGCAGGGCTTTGTGGTTAAAATCTTGGTCTGCTGATGTCTCTTAAGGCCAAGTTTTTGACTTTGCCTTCACAAGGGAAAAACTCTCTTTGGACCTGGTCTGGCAGAGATCATTTCAGAGATTACGGGTGGAAAAGGATCTTTCCTTCCTCAGGACAAGAACAGACCTAGAGGTCGTCAGACTTTTTAATTTTAGTTTCTTTCGTAAATTTAAGGGACAAAAGGCATTCTCCTTCCTCATCTAAACCAGATCATCCTAGATCTTCTTGGAAATCCAACCATCCCTGGAATAAGGGAAAACAAAAGAAGCCTTCTGCTGACTCTAAATCAGCATGAAGGTTCCGCACCCAATTACTGTGTGGATCAGGTGGGGGGGTAGGCTTTCTCTTTTTCGTCAAGCTTTGATACGCGATGTCCCAGACCCTTGGGCGGTTGACATAGTATCTCAGGGTTACAGAATGGGATTCAAGTATTGCTCTCCCAGGGGCAGATTTCTCCTGTCAAGACTTTCCTCAAACCAAATAAAGAAAGAAGCCTTCTTAAACTGTGTAAAAGACATATTCTCTCTGGGAGCTATTGTTCCTGTCCCTCTAGCAGAACAGGGTCTAGGATTCTACTCAAATCTATTTGTGGTTCCCAAAAAGGAGGGAACTTTTCGACCCATTTTAGACCTCAAATGTTTAAACAAATTCCTCAGGGTTCTGTCCTTCTCTCTTTGGTACAGGAGGGTCAGTTTATGATGACTATAGACCTGAAGGACGCATACCTTCACATTCCCATACGCAGGGAACACCATCAGTATCTGAGATTTGCCTTTCTGGACAAACACTTCCAATTTGTTGCACTTCCATTTGGTCTGGTCACGGCTCCCAGAATATTCACAAGGTTCTGAGGCGCTTGTGGCTGTGATCAGATCCCAGGGAATTGCTGTAGCGCCTTATCTTGATGACATCTTAGTCCAGGCGTCATCTTTTAAACTAGCCCAATCTCATACAGAGATGCTGTTGTCTTTTCTTCGTTCCCATGGGTGGAAGGTAAGTTTGGAAAAAAGTTCTCTTGTTCCATCTACCAAAGTGTGTTTCCTATGGACTATAATAGATTCCCTGTCCATGAAGGTCTTTCTTACAGAGGTCAGAAAAGACAAGATTCTTGCTTCCTGCCTTTCTCTCCAGTCTGCTTTTCGTCCATCTGTGGCCCAATGCATGGAGGTAATTGGTCTGATGGTGGCATTAATGGACATCATTCCTTTTGCTCGGTTCCATCTATGACTGCTGCAACTTTGTATGCTCCGTCAATGGAACGGAGATCATTCAGATTTAACTCAACGGATAATCTGGACTCTCTGGACAAGAGACTCTCTCTCATGGTGGGTGTCACAGGAACATCTGTCTCGGGGGACTTGCTTTCTGAGACCTTCCTGGGAAATTGCCACTACGGACGCCAGCCTGTTTGGTTAGGGTGCTGTTTGGGGCCCTCTAAAAGCTCTGGGATTGTGGTCTCGGGAGGAGTCCTCTCTTCCCATAAACATTTTGGAGTTGAGAGCCATCTTCAATGCCCTATTAGCGTGGCACAAACTGGCGTTGGTCTGGTTTATAAGATTTCAATCGGACAACATCACCTCAGTGGCTTACATCAACCACCAGGGAGGAACTCTGAGTTCCTTAGCCATGAAGGATGTGACTCGAATTCTGCTGTTGGCGGAAGGCCACAATTGTCTGCCATCCACATTCCAGGAGTGCACATTTGGGAGGCAGAATTTTCTGAGTACACAGACTTTTCATCCCGGGGAGTGTGCTCTCCAACCAGTGTTCTCTCAGATAACCCTCAAGTGGGGGGTTCCAGAGTTGGATCTGATGGCGTCCCGCCAAAACGCCAAGGTTCCAAAGTTCGGTTCAAGGTCAAGAGATCCTCAGGCTTTTCTGATGGATGCGCTAGCAGTCCCTTGGAGGTTTTCTCTGGCATATCTGTTTCCTCCATTTGCTCTCCTTCCACGAGTCATTGCTCGTATCAAACAGTATCTGTGATCCTAATAGCTCCTGCATGGCCTCTCCGAATATGGTTCGCAGATCTGGTGAGGATGTCTTCTCTACCCTCATGGAGTTTACCTCTGAGCTTCAGGGTCCTTTCCTCCATCCAAAGCTACATTCTCTGAAGCTAACAGCGTGGAGATTGAATGCCTAGTTCTGTCTAAGCGTGTTTTTTCTGAAGATGTCATTGATACTATGATTTAAGTTGTGAAGCCTGTTACTCGCAAGATTTACCATGAGATATGGTGTAAATATCGTTATTGGTGTGATTCTAAGGAGTTCTCCTGGAGCCGGGTGAGGATTCCCAAGATTTCGTCTTTTCTTCAGAATGGGCTGGATAAGGGTTTATCGGTCAGTTCTCTAAAGGGCCATATTTCAGTGTTATCTATCCTTTTGTACAAACGTCTGGCTAATCTACCAGACGTTCAAGCCTTTGTACAGGCCATGATTTAAAATAAGGCCTGTGTTTAAACCTGTTGCTCCTCTATGGAATTTTAATTTAGTTCTTAAGGTTTTACAGCAGGCTCCGTTTGAGCCAATGCATGTTGTTGATTTAAAACTGTTATCCTGGAAGGTTTTGTTTCTTGTGGCCATTTCTTCCGTTCGCAGTGTCTGAACTTTCAGCTCTTTCTAGTGTGATACCCCTACCTTATTTTTCATACTGATAAGGCGGTCCTTCATACTAAATTGGGTTTTCTTCCTAAGGTAGTATCGGATTGAAATATTAATCGGGAAATTGTTTTTCCTCCTTTGTCCTAATCCTTCTCAAAAGGAACTTGGATGTTGTGCGGGCTCTAAAGTTTTACTTACAAGCTACTAAAGATTTTAGGCAGTCTTCTGCCCTGTTTGTTGTTTTCTCTAGTAAACGTAAAGGGTTCTGTTTAGGTCCTCCTGCCCTTTTTTCTCCCTCCCTATTCATTCCGTGTCCTCTAGCTTGGGTATTGGTTCCCACTAGTAATTGGAATGGCGTTGTGGACTCTCCATGTCATAGGAAAGAAAACAAAATTTATGCTTACTTGATAAATTTCTTTATTTCCGGACATGGAGAGTCCACGACCCTGCCCTCTTTTTAGTATAATTCAGCCTTTTTTTGTGCAAACTTCAGGCACCTTTTCACCCTTGTGTTTCTTCCTTTCCGTTTCCTTCGGCTGAATGACTGGGGGTAATGGGTAAGACAGTTACACTCAACAGCTTTGCTGGGGTGCTCTTTGCCGCCTCCTGCTGGCCAGGAGTTGAATATCCAACTAGTAATTGGAATGAGGTTGTGGACTCTACATGTCCGGAAAGAAAGAAATTTATCAGGAAAGCATACATTTTAGTTTTTTTAGTAAATGACTGAAACTAAAGTATATTTTAGTGATGGTAAATCCTAGCGTTTGTTATACACTTGGATTTACCATCACTTTAAAGGACTGCTAAAGTCAAAATTAACTTTTAAACAACTATGAATAATAGTTAATTATTTAGGAACTGTATGGACATGAAATTGGTAACCTTTAATTGAAAGGCCTTTTTCAGCAAGCATTGCTTCTGTAGCAGTTGCATCTGCTCTTTGGTGTAGACAGTTTGTCTAAGCAAATCTCTAAAGACTTAGAATAAAGATTTAAAAGTTGTTTGAAACTTCTGAAGTTGACTAATGCACTTTATTTGGGGTCCCATTGTTGACATAATACAATTTTATTCGAAGTGTATGACTGCTGACCAGAAGGACTTTGATTTCATTGTCGGCAAACTGTGTCTCAAGATAGTCTTATCTCTCCTTTTCAATGAAGAATTTATTTGGACCTGGTTTTGACGTTCTCATTTCCAGTATGTCTTGAAGAAAAGGAACTTTTCTCCCTTAGGACAAGAAGTCTATGGTAAAAATAGAACAAATAGTAATTTTTCATTGCTTTTGTCAATTTAGGAACCAAAAATCTTCATCCTCCTTATGGTGACCTGAATCTTCCATATCTTCCTAGAAGTTTTCTAATTGGGAATTAATTCTATGAGCCTTCTTCCTCTTCCAAATCGGTGTGAAGGTATGGCGCCAATCCCGATTCTTTTCTGGTAGTGGGCAGTTTATGACTTTTTTAGAAGGCCTATTGCAGTCTGTCCAAGATCTGGGCTCTAAACATAGTTTCACAGAATTACTAAATAATTTAAAATTTTGAGGAAGGTGTCTTTTTTTTTTTTTTCTGTTTCACGTTCCAAAAGAGCATGCAATTTTAAGCAAATTTCTAATTTGCTCCTATTATAAAATGTTCTTAATTCTCTTGGCATCTTTATTTATAAAGCAAGAATTTTAAGTTTAGATGCCGGACCATTTTTGGTGAAAAACCTGGGTTCTTGCTGATTGATGCATTAATTTAAAGGGACAATCTACACCAGAATTTTTATTGTTTTAAAAGATAGATAATCCCTTTATTACCCATTCCCCAGTTTTGCATAACCAGCACAGTTATAATAATATACTTTTAACCTCTATGATTATCTTGTATCTAAGCCTCTGCAAACTGCCCCTTTATTTCAGTTCTTTTGACAGACTTACAGTTTAGCCAATCACTGCCTGCTCCCAGATAACTTCACGTTCACGAGCACAGTGTTATCTATATGAAATACGTGAACTAACACCCTCTAGTGGTGAAAAACTTTTTTCAAATGCATTCTGAAAAGAGGTGGCCTTCAAGGTCTTAAGAAATTAGCATATGAACCTCCTAGATTAAGCTTTCAACTAAGAATACCAAGAGAACAAAGCAAAATTGGTGATAAAAGTAAATTGGAAAATTGTTTAATATTACATGCTCTATCTGAATCATGAAAGTTTATTTTGGCCTAGACTGTCCCTTTAACCGTCCAATAAACAAGTGCTGTCCAGTGTACTGGACCAAAATAGCTTAGATGCCTTCTTTTTCAAATAAAGATAGCAAGAGAACGAAGACAAATTGATAATAGGAGTAAATTAGAAAGTACATTCTCTTTGCCTACTCTAAGTACTAGAGCAGTGGCTTCCACATGGGCTTTTAAAAATGAGGCTTCTGTTGAACAGATTTGTAAGGCGGCGACTGTGTCTTCGCTTCATACTCTTTCCAAATTTTCCAAATTCTATGCTTTTGCTTCTTAGGAGGCTATCTTTGGGAGAAAGGTTCTACAAGCAGTGGTGCCTTCCGTTTAAGGTACCTGTCTTGTCCCTCCCTTCATCCGTGTCCTAAAGCTTTGGTATTGGTATCCCACAAGTATGGATGAATCCGTGGACTTGATACATCTTACAAGAGAAAACATAATTTATGCTTACTGATAAATTTATTTCTCTTGTGATGTATCGAGTCCACGGCCCGCCCTGTTTATTTAAGACAGGCAGTATATTTTTATTTAAAAAAACTTCAGTCACCACTGCACCCTATAGTTTCTCCTTTTTCTTCCTAGCCTTCGGTCGAATGACTGGGGGGTGGAGCTATATAGACAGCTCTGCTGTGGGTGCTCTCTTTGCCACTTCCTGTAAGGAAGAAGACTATCCCACAAGTATGGATGAATCCGTGGACTCGATACATCCCAAGAGAAATAAATTTATCAGGTAGGCATAAATTATGTTTTCAGCATTTTCTATTTCATACGAGGTAAATTGCTAAATATCTCAACATATAGTCTTTGTTCAGTCTTAGGGATATATCCAGTGACTAATCCAATTTCTCCTCTTTGGAACATTAATTTGTTATTAATTTGTTTTTGTTTTCTCCAACATAGGTGTGTCCGGTCCACTGCGTCATCCTTACTTGTGGGATATTCTCTTCCCCAACAGGAAATGGCAAAGAGCCCAGCAAAGCTGGTCACATGATCCCTCCTAGGCTCCGCCTTCCCCAGTCATTCTCTTTGCCGTTGTACAGGCAACATCTCCACGGAGATGGCTTAGAGTGGAAAATTGGGAAGCGGATTTTCTGAGTCGTCAGACATTTCATCCGGGGGAGTGGGAACTCCATCCGGAAATCTTTGCCCAAATTATTCAATTGTGGGGCATTCCAGACATGGATCTGATGGCCTTTCGTCAGAACTTCAAGGTTCCTTGCTACGGGTCCAGATCCAGGGATCCCAAGGCGACTCTAGTAGATGCACTAGTAGCACCTTGGACCTTCAACCTAGCTTATGTATTCCCACCGTTTCCTCTCATCCCCAGGCTGGTAGCCAGGATCAATCAGGAGAGGGCATCGGTGATCTTGATAGCTCCTGCGTGGCCACGCAGGACTTGGTATGCAGACCTGGTGAATATGTCATCGGCTCCACCATGGAAGCTACCTTTGAGACAGGACCTTCTTGTTCAAGGTCCGTTCGAACATCCGAATCTGGCCTCACTCCAACTGACTGCTTGGAGATTGAACGCTTGATTTTATCAAAGCGAGGGTTCTCAGATTCTGTCATTGATACTCTTGTTCAGGCCAGAAAGCCTGTAACTAGAAAAATCTACCATAAAATATGGAAAAAATATATCTGTTGGTGTGAATCTAAAGGATTTCCATGGAACAAGATAAAAATTCCTAAGATTCTATCCTTTCTTCAAGAAGGTTTGGAGAAAGGATTATCTGCAAGTTCTTTGAAGGGACAGATTTCTGCTTTATCTGTTTTACTTCACAAAAAGCTGGCGGCTGTGCCAGATGTTCAAGCTTTTGTTCAGGCTCTGGTTAGAATCAAGCCTGTTTACAAACCTTTGACTCCTCCTTGGAGTCTCAATTTAGTTCTTTCAGTTCTTCAGGGGGTTCCGTTTGAACCCTTACATTCCGTAGATATTAAGTTATTATCTTGGAAAGTTTTGTTTTTGGTTGCAATTTCTTCTGCTAGAAGAGTTTCAGAGTTATCTGCTCTGCAGTGTTCTCCTCCTTATCTGGTGTTCCATGCAGATAAGGTGGTTTTGCGTACTAAACCTGGTTTTCTTCCGAAAGTTGTTTCTAACAAAAACATTAACCAGGAGATAGTCGTGCCTTCTTTGTGTCCGAATCCAGTTTCAAAGAAGGAACGTTTGTTGCACAATTTGGATGTAGTTCGTGCTCTAAAATTCTATTTAGATGCTACAAAGGATTTCAGACAAACATCTTCCTTGTTTGTTGTTTATTCTGGTAAAAGGAGAGGTCAAAAAGCAACTTCTACCTCTCTCTCTTTTTGGCTTAAAAGCATCATCAGATTGGCTTATGAGACTGCCGGACGGCAGCCTCCTGAAAGAATCACAGCTCATTCCACTAGGGCCGTGGCTTCCACATGGGCCTTCAAGAACGAGGCTTCTGTTGATCAGATATGTAAGGCAGCGACTTGGTCTTCACTGCACACTTTTACTAAATTTTACAAATTTGATACTTTTGCTTCTTCTGAGGCTATTTTTGGGAGAAAGGTTTTGCAAGCCGTGGTGCCTTCCATCTAGGTGACCTGATTTGCTCCCTCCCATCATCCGTGTCCTAAAGCTTTGGTATTGGTTCCCACAAGTAAGGATGACGCCGTGGACCGGACACACCTATGTTGGAGAAAACAGAATTTATGTTTACCTGATAAATTACTTTCTCCAACGGTGTGTCCGGTCCACGGCCCGCCCTGGTTTTTTAATCAGGTCTGATAATTTATTTTCTTTAACTACAGTCACCACGGTATCATATGATTTCTCCTATGCAAATATTCCTCCTTTACGTCGGTCGAATGACTGGGGAAGGCGGAGCCTAGGAGGGATCATGTGACCAGCTTTGCTGGGCTCTTTGCCATTTCCTGTTGGGGAAGAGAATATCCCACAAGTAAGGATGACGCCGTGGACCGGACACACCGTTGGAGAAAGTAATTTATCAGGTAAACATAAATTCTGTTTTTTTACAAGCTTCACAGGTTTTAGAACTTGCATGCTTTGGACATTAAGCTTCTGTATTGAAAGTTTTTGTTGCTTTTAGCAGTATCTTCTTCCGGAAGACTTTCGGAATTTTTTGCTCTTTCTTGTCTTATTTTCTCCAACATAGGTGTGTCCGGTCCACGGCGTCATCCTTACTTGTGGGATATTCTCTTCCCCAACAGGAAATGGCAAAGAGCCCAGCAAAGCTGGTCACATGATCCCTCCTAGGCTCCGCCTACCCCAGTCATTCTCTTTGCCGTTGTACAGGCAACATCGCCACGGAGATGGCTTAGAGTTTTTTAGTGTTTAACTGTAGTTTTTATTATTCAATCAAGAGTTTGTTATTTTGAAATAGTGCTGGTATGTACTATTTACTCAGAAACAGAAAAGAGATGAAGATTTCTGTTTGTATGAGGAAAATGATTTTAGCAACCGTAACTAAAATCCATGGCTGTTCCACACAGGACTGTTGAGAGCAATTAACTTCAGTTGGGGGAACAGTGTGCAGTCTCTTGCTGCTTGAGGTATGACACATTCTAACAAGACGTTGTAATGCTGGAAGCTGTCATTTTCCCTATGGGATCCGGTAAGCCATGTTTATTACGATCATAAATAAGGGCTTCACAAGGGCTTATTAAGACTGTAGACTGTTTCTGGGCTAAATCGATTCATTATTAACACATATTTAGCCTTGAGGAATCATTTTATCTGGGTATTTTGATATAATAATATCGGCAGGCACTGTATTAGACACCTTATTCCTTAGGGGCTTTCCCAAAGCTTAAGCAGAGCCTCATTTTCGCACCGGTGTGGCGCACTTGTTTTTGAGAGGCATGGCATGCAGTCGCATGTGAGAGGAGCTCTGATACTTAGAAAAGACTTTCTGAAGGCGTCATTTGGTATCGTATTCCCCTTTGGGCTTGGTTGGGTCTCAGCAAAGCAGATACCAGGGACTGTAAAGGGGTTAAAGTTTAAAACGGCTCCGGTTCCGTTATTTTAAGGGTTAAAGCTTCCAAATTTGGTGTGCAATACTTTTAAGGCTTTAAGACACTGTGGTGAAAATTTGGTGAATTTTGAACAATTCCTTCATGTTTTTTCGCAATTGCAGTAATAAAGTGTGTTCAGTTTAAAATTTAAAGTGACAGTAACGGTTTTATTTTAAAACGTTTTTGTACTTTGTTATCAAGTTTATGCCTGTTTAACATGTCTGAACTACCAGATAGACTGTGTTCTGAATGTGGGGAAGCCAGAATTCCTATTCATTTAAATAAATGTGATTTATGTGATAATGACAATGATGCCCAAGATGATTCCTCAAGTGAGGGGAGTAAGCATGGTACTGCATCATTCCCTCCTTCGTCTACACGAGTCTTGCCCACTCAGGAGGCCCCTAGTACATCTAGCGCGCCAATACTCCTTACTATGCAACAATTAACGGCTGTAATGGATAATTCTGTCAAAAACATTTTAGCCAAAATGAACCCTTGTCAGCGTAAGCGTGGCTGCTCTGTTTTAGATACTGAAGAGCATGACGACGCTGATATTAATATCTCTGAAGGGCCCCTAACCCAGTCTGATGGGGCCAGGGAGGTTTTGTCTGAGGGAGAAATTACTGATTCAGGGAACATTTCTCAACAGGCTGAACCTGATGTGATTGCATTTAAATTTAAGTTGGAACATCTCCGCATTCTGCTTAAGGAGGTATTATCCACTCTGGATGATTGTGAAAAGTTGGTCATCCCAGAGAAACTATGTAAAATGGACAAGTTCCTAGAGGTGCCGGGGCTCCCAGAAGCTTTTCCTATACCCAAGCGGGTGGCGGACATTGTTAATAAAGAATGGGAAAGGCCCGGTATTCCTTTCGTCCCTCCCCCCATATTTAAAAAACTGTTTCCTATGGTCGACCCCAGAAAGGACTTATGGCAGACAGTCCCCAAGGTCGAGGGAGCGGTTTCCACTTTAAACAAACGCACCACTATACCCATAGAGGATAGTTGTGCTTTCAAAGATCCTATGGATAAAAAATTAGAAGGTTTGCTTAAAAAGATGTTTGTTCAGCAGGGTTACCTTCTACAACCAATTTCATGCATTGTCCCTGTCGCTACAGCCGCATGTTTCTGGTTCGATGAGCTGATAAAGACGCTCGATAGTGATTCTCCTCCTTATGAGGAGATTATGGACAGAATCAATGCTCTCAAATTGGCTAATTCTTTCACCCTAGACGCCACTTTGCAATTGGCTAGGTTAGCGGCTAAGAATTCTGGGTTTGCTATTGTGGCGCGCAGAGCGCTTTGGTTGAAATCTTGGTCGGCTGATGCGTCTTCCAAGAACAAGCTACTAAACATTCCTTTCAAGGGGAAAACGCTGTTTGGCCCTGACTTGAAAGAGATTATCTCTGATATCACTGGGGGTAAGGGCCACGCCCTTCCTCAGGATCGGCCTTTCAAGGCAAAAAATAGACCTAATTTTCGTCCCTTTCGTAAAAACGGACCAGCCCAAAGTGCTACGTCCTCTAAGCAAGAGGGTAATACTTCTCAAGCCAAGCCAGCTTGGAGACCAATGCAAGGCTGGAACAAGGGAAAGCAGGCCAAGAAACCTGCCACTGCTACCAAGACAGCATGAAATGTTGGCCCCCGATCCGGGACCGGATCTGGTGGGGGGCAGACTCTCTCTCTTCGCTCAGGCTTGGGCAAGAGATGTTCTGGATCCTTGGGCGCTAGAAATAGTCTCCCAAGGTTATCTTCTGGAATTCAAGGGACTTCCCCCAAGGGGGAGGTTCCACAGGTCTCAGTTGTCTTCAGACCACATAAAAAGACAGGCGTTCTTACATTGTGTAGAAGACCTGTTAAAAATGGGAGTGATTCATCCTGTTCCATTAAGAGAACAAGGGATGGGGTTCTACTCCAATCTGTTCATAGTTCCCAAAAAAGAGGGAACGTTCAGACCAATCTTAGATCTCAAGATCTTAAACAAGTTTCTCAAGGTTCCATCGTTCAAGATGGAAACCATTCGAACTATTCTTCCTTCCATCCAGGAAGGTCAATTCATGACCACGGTGGATTTAAAGGATGCGTATCTACATATTCCTATCCACAAGGAACATCATCGGTTCCTAAGGTTCGCATTCCTGGACAAACATTACCAGTTCGTGGCGCTTCCTTTCGGATTAGCCACTGCTCCAAGGATTTTCACAAAGGTACTAGGGTCCCTTCTAGCTGTGCTACGACCAAGGGGCGTTGCGGTAGTACCTTACTTGGACGACATTCTGATTCAAGCGTCGTCCCTTCCTCAAGCAAAGGCTCACACGGACATCGTCCTGGCCTTTCTCAGATCTCACGGATGGAAAGTGAACGTGGAAAAGAGTTCTCTATCCCCGTCAACAAGGGTTCCCTTCTTGGGAACAATTATAGACTCCTTAGAAATGAGGATTTTTCTGACAGAGGTCAGAAAAACAAAACTTCTAGACTCTTGTCGGATACTTCATTCCGTTCCTCTTCCTTCCATAGCTCAGTGCATGGAAGTGATCGGGTTGATGGTAGCGGCAATGGACATAGTTCCTTTTGCGCGCATTCATCTAAGACCATTACAACTGTGCATGCTCAGTCAGTGGAATGGGGACTATACAGACTTGTCTCCGAAGATACAAGTAAATCAGAGGACCAGAGACTCACTCCGTTGGTGGCTGTCCCTGGACAACCTGTCACAAGGGATGACATTCCGCAGACCAGAGTGGGTCATTGTCACGACCGACGCCAGTCTGATGGGCTGGGGCGCGGTCTGGGGATCCCTGAAAGCTCAGGGTCTTTGGTCTCGGGAAGAATCTCTTCTACCGATAAATATTCTGGAACTGAGAGCGATATTCAATGCTCTCAAGGCTTGGCCTCAGCTAGCGAGGACCAAGTTCATACGGTTTCAATCAGACAACATGACAACTGTTGCGTACATCAACCATCAGGGGGGAACAAGGAGTTCCCTAGCGATGGAAGAAGTGACCAAAATCATTCTATGGGCGGAGTCTCACTCCTGCCACCTGTCTGCTATCCACATCCCAGGAGTGGAAAATTGGGAAGCGGATTTTCTGAGTCGTCAGACATTGCATCCGGGGGAGTGGGAACTCCATCCGGAAATCTTTGCCCAAGTCACTCACCTGTGGGGCATTCCAGACATGGATCTGATGGCCTCTCGTCAGAACTTCAAAGTTCCTTGCTACGGGGCCAGATCCAGGGATCCCAAGGCGGCTCTAGTGGATGCACTAGTAGCACCTTGGACCTTCAAACTAGCTTATGTGTTCCCGCCATTTCCTCTCATCCCCAGGCTGGTAGCCAGGATCAATCAGGAGAGGGCGTCGGTGATCTTGATAGCTCCTGCGTGGCCACGCAGGACTTGGTATGCAGATCTGGTGAATATGTCATCGGCTCCACCTTGGAAGCTACCTTTGAGACGAGACCTTCTTGTTCAGGGTCCGTTCGAACATCCGAATCTGGTTTCACTCCAGCTGACTGCTTGGAGATTGAACGCTTGATTTTATCGAAGCGAGGATTCTCAGATTCTGTTATCGATACTCTTGTTCAGGCCAGAAAGCCTGTAACTAGAAAGATTTACCACAAAATTTGGAAAAAATATATCTGTTGGTGTGAATCTAAAGGATTCCCTTGGGACAAGGTTAAGATTCCTAGGATTCTATCCTTCCTTCAAGAAGGATTGGAAAAAGGATTATCTGCAAGTTCCCTGAAGGGACAGATTTCTGCCTTGTCGGTGTTACTTCACAAAAAGCTGGCAGCTGTGCCAGATGTTCAAGCCTTTGTTCAGGCTCTGGTTAGAATCAAGCCTGTTTACAAACCTTTGACTCCTCCTTGGAGTCTCAATTTAGTTCTTTCAGTTCTTCAGGGGGTTCCGTTTGAACCCTTACATTCCGTTGATATTAAGTTATTATCTTGGAAAGTTTTGTTTTTAGTTGCAATTTCTTCTGCTAGAAGAGTTTCAGAATTATCTGCTCTGCAGTGTTCTCCTCCTTATCTGGTGTTCCATGCAGATAAGGTGGTTTTACGTACTAAACCTGGTTTTCTTCCAAAAGTTGTTTCTAACAAAAACATTAACCAGGAGATTATCGTACCTTCTCTGTGTCCGAAACCAGTTTCAAAGAAGGAACGTTTGTTGCACAATTTGGATGTTGTTCGCGCTCTAAAATTCTATTTAGATGCTACAAAGGATTTTAGACAAACATCTTCCTTGTTTGTTGTTTATTCAGGTAAAAGGAGAGGTCAAAAAGCAACTTCTACCTCTCTCTCTTTTTGGATTAAAAGCATCATCAGATTGGCTTACGAGACTGCCGGACGGCAGCCTCCCGAAAGAATCACAGCTCATTCCACTAGGGCTGTGGCTTCCACATGGGCCTTCAAGAACGAGGCTTCTGTTGATCAGATATGTAGGGCAGCGACTTGGTCTTCACTGCACACTTTTACCAAATTTTACAAGTTTGATACTTTTGCTTCTTCTGAGGCTATTTTTGGGAGAAAGGTTTTGCAAGCCGTGGTGCCTTCCATTTAGGTGACCTGATTTGCTCCCTCCCTTCATCCGTGTCCTAAAGCTTTGGTATTGGTTCCCACAAGTAAGGATGACGCCGTGGACCGGACACACCTATGTTGGAGAAAACAGAATTTATGTTTACCTGATAAATTACTTTCTCCAACGGTGTGTCCGGTCCACGGCCCGCCCTGGTTTTTTAATCAGGTCTGATAATTTATTTTCTTTAACTACAGTCACCACGGTACCATATGGTTTCTCCTATGCAAATATTCCTCCTTAACGTCGGTCGAATGACTGGGGTAGGCGGAGCCTAGGAGGGATCATGTGACCAGCTTTGCTGGGCTCTTTGCCATTTCCTGTTGGGGAAGAGAATATCCCACAAGTAAGGATGACGCCGTGGACCGGACACACCGTTGGAGAAAGTAATTTATCAGGTAAACATAAATTCTGTTTTTATCAATATACAATTTTGAAGGACTCCATATTAGTTTTTTTTTTTTTTTTTTTTAAAGTGATTTTTTTCGGATAACATTAATCAGGATATTATAGCCCATATCCTTGTTTTTATCCAAAGAATTCATTTGATGGCCTCTTACTTAATTTAGATATTTGTAAGGACATTAGAATTCTACTTTTAAATTACAAAGGTTTTTAGAATGAGGCTTAAATTTAATACATTTTAAGGCAGCAACGGTCTTTTTCTAAATTCTACCACTTTGATGTGTTTGGTAGAAAAGTTCTTCTGGTTATTATTATTTAAAAAAAGAAAAATTGTCCTGCCCAATTACTCATGGACTCCACCGCTTGGGTATTCTTTCTCAGGAGTAATGGCTCATGGCCTCTCACCACCTTATGAAAGAAAACTAAATGTATGCTTACCTGCTAAATACATTTTTTTCTTAATACAGGGACAGTCCACAGCTGCATTCCTTGTGGGAAATACTGAACCTGGCCACAAGGAGGAGGCAAAGACACCCCAGCCAAAGGCTTAAATACCTCCCCACTTCCCTCATACCCCAGTCATTCTTTGTCTTTCGTCACAGGAGGTTGGCAGAGAAGTGTCAGAAGATTTCAGAGTAGTTCCTTAGGAAGGGTATCTACCCTTCGATATGGGACTGGAGATTTAAGTAGTCTTGTCAGCCTCTCAGTGAGAGCATTGAGGAAAGTTAGAGTCTGGAGATGCAGGGAGAGTCTTTCTGCGAAACCATCCAGACTCATATTAACAGCTCCTAAGCAATCAGTGTTGACAATTTTCACTGCCTGCTTTTCATCACTCAAGTCCATGTCAGAAGCGATGCTAAAGTCTGTCACACTTGAAGGACCGTGTTTCTGTTCCACGGCATAGATTCCGGTAAGATAGTTTCATTTTTTACACATGTTAACGTTAGAAGACAGTGGGGTGTTAATCATATATGTTTATGTGATTTATGCTGGTTTTATATGTGTGAGATGTTTTGGGCTCATAGGCTGATATGGAACGTACAGGTTACATTTTTATGGAGCTGCACAGTTTTTATAGGCTTGGCACGCTTTCCTTTAGCAGGTGTGGTCCTGCATTACGCACTGTGTGACCGGGTGTGGTCACGGTTTCCATTTCCTATTCCTGACCGAGTGACTACGGAAAGGAGCAAGTTTGCCGGTTGTTTCTTTGATTTCAATAAGGTTACCTAGTTATGGAGGATTCTGATTTTTTTTTTTTTTTAGGGTGGATCCCTCTACGACAGAATTCCATACCTGTGTATATTGCGAGGAGGCCCGTGTAGTCCAGCCCTCTCAATTATGTTCCATATGCCACAACAGGGTGTTTTCATCAACCAATGTTGAGATGTTAGATGCCACTGAGCTTTTCCGCCTCTGAGGACTCTTCGTCCTGTGAGGTGTGTCCCCTACAGTCATTTGATCCTACACATGCAGCTTCCCCTTACACCACTAATCCTCCACCTGGAGGGGGTCTTTTTCCACCAGACGTTACTGTGCAGTTTTGTCTGGCGATGTCTGCAGCCTAAGCCGCTTTGCCTCGTACTGCTACGTGCAAACGAAGGGTTAACCCATGCACTCCTGCCCAGGGAGCATCGTGTAAGGTGACGGTTGTATCCAGTCAGTCATCTGGGGATGCGGCTCAGTTCCCGGGCTCTATAGGGGGGATTGCGTTGTTGTCCACCCCTATTTGGCTATCACTTTTGGTGTGCTTGCCTTTCGTTTTACTGTTACGTTTAAGGATAGTTTATACTTAGAGCTCTTGGTTATAAAAGGATACTCTTTTTCTGAAGAGGTTTCATTACGTTTAAGGATAGTTTATTCTTAGAGCTCTTGGTTATAAAAGGATACTCTTTTTCTGAAGAGGTTTCATCACGTGGGATATTTATGTACTGACGACTTAGATTCTCACAGTTTCTGTCTTCCTAATGAAGCATCTCTGTCTCGATTTGAGGTATTGATCCCTTGATATTTTAGAGAAAGAATTAATGCCTTGGAGTTTATAATTATTTTATCTGAGAGTTTCGCCGATTACTAGCCCCAAAGCTAGGGCTTCAGGTTTGTTCTGTTCAGGCTTTGAATTGCTCTGACAGATATGATTTCTGATTCTAATCTTCTGTTTTTACCGTTTAATGAGAGAACAAATTTATTTCTCTTATTCTCTAAATGCGGTTAAAGCCCAGCGTCAGATCTCCCCTAAACCTGAACAATCCAAGTGTTTTTGGAAGCCGGCTCAGTCATGGAATAAGTCCAAGCAGAGCAGAGGCCTACCTAACCTAGGTTGGCAGGAGGGACCAGGTCCTATCTTGGATCGTGTTGGGGATTGACATTCACTCTTTTCAGACGATTGATTCAGGGACATACAGGATCCATGGGTCCTAGAGGTCATAGCTAGGCTTCAAATTTCAGCCTTCCAGGGTAGTTTTCCTTCTCTCGATCCCGTCTTCAAGACAGAGTGAGGGAAGCTATTTCAGGTGGGTGCGGGTTTTGTTTTACTTTGGAGTCATTGTCCCGGTGCCTATCGCTTATCATGTATCCTCATTCCAGAGGAAGACTGTAAGATCCGCTCTACCTTTTGGTACAGGAAGAGCAGCGCAGGACCACTGTTGAGGAAGGAGATCATACCTTTTCATTCCTCCTCAGTGACCACTTCCGGTTCCTTCCGTTTTGGTCTCACTTCTGCTTCTAGAGCCTTTCAGGAGTCTAGGGTTTCTTTTGGCAGTGGCCAGAATCCAGATCTGGCGGTTGCTTCCCATGTCTAGACTATCTGGTTCAATCGTCTCGTCTGATAGAAGACCATTAGGGATTTCATCTGTCTTCATCGATCTTCAGGGATGGAAGACTATCTAGACCAGAGTTCTCTGGTGTAGGCACCAGGTTGGGTTCCTGGATGCTAATTTAGTCTTCAAAGACTTGAAGACATTTCTTTCGGACTTGTGAAGTTATGAGTTAGCTTCATCAGGTCGTGTCCTCCAGACCTCCTTCAGATCATCGCTGGCTCTGTGCAGAATGGTGATGATTGTCATGGGGTCCATCTTGGACTTCATTCCTTTTGCTAGGTCTCTTTTCAGCCGAGGCTCGGTGTATGTTGAGGCAGTGGAGTGGCGCTGTTTTGAATCTGTCTTAACAGATTTACCTGGATTACTGGTTGAGAGAATCGTTCTCTAGTGTCTTTGTCCAGATTTCCTTGTCCTGAGGGATATCTTTCTTGAATCATCCAGGACGGTTTTGACTTCGGATCGCAGGTCTGTCAGGATGGTGAGGGCATGCCAAGAAGGCATGGGGCCCGTGGTCTCAGGAGGTTTTCCTCCCGATTAACTTTATGGATCTTCAGGCAATATTTTTTTGCTCTGAGGGCTTTGACTACTGGGTTAGTCCCAGTTTATAGATTCTAGTCAGAGCGAGAGACTCCCTAGCGATGAGGGTAGTATCTCGGGTTTGGTAGAGGGCGGAGACCCACTATTGCTCGCTGTCAGCGATCCACTCTCCGGATGTGGTCATCCGGGTCATTCCCTTTATCTGGGGATAAAGTCTCCATCCGTGGGGTTTTCCAATATTTATAACTGGGAGGGGACGCTAAATGAGTCTTGGCGTCCCGTCTTAATACCAAGTTACCCACAAATGGGTCGTGGTTCAGGGATCCTCGGGCGGAGCTAATTGATGCATTAGCGGTGCCTTGGAGGTTCAATATTTTTTTATTTTTTTCCTTTCTGCCATATCCCTCCTTCGAGTGGTGGCTCGAACCTAGCAGGAGCAGGCGTCGGTGATGCTGATTGCTCCGTTGCTGCCACGAAGATCGTGGCTCGCGTTTTCGTGGGGTAGTCGTCTTTCCCCTCCGGGAAGGTTACCTTGTCGCAGGGATCTGCTGGAAAAAGGCCCCTTTGCTTCATCAAATCTTAGTTCTCTGAGGCGGACTGCGAGATGACGCTTGCTCTTAGCCAAGAAAGGGTTTTCTGATAGGTTATGATCCTATCCTTTAAGCGCGTAAGCTGGTTCCTCGTCATCTATCATAAGGTGTGGATGACCCCCTTCCTCTGTGAAGAGCGTGGTTCTATCCAAGTCTGCCAGGATTCTTTTCTTCCTCCAGGATGGTCTGGAGAAGGGCCTCTTAGTTAGTTCCTTGTTGGGACAGTTTTGGCCCTGTCTGTTTTACTTGGCAGAGGCTGTTGAGCTCCCGGTCGTACAGTTTTTTTTTTGTTAGGGCTCTGACTACGATCAGGCCGGTGTGTTGATCTGTTGGTCCTCCTTGGAGCTTAGATCTTGTTCTTAAGGTTTTGCATCAGGCTACTTTTGTACCTATGCATGATGTTGACATTAAGTTATCTTGGGAGATTCCTTTCCATCTAAATATAGCTGCTGTGTGCAGAAGTCTCTGACATTGCAGCTTTGCAATACGACCCTCCTTATCTGGTGTTCCACAATAATAGGGCTGTTCTGCGAACCTAGTTAGGATTTCCTCCTAAGGTTGTGTCAGATCGCAGCTTCAATTAAGAAATTGTGGTTCCTTTCTTATGTCCTATTCCTTCTTCTCGAAGGAAGATTTACTAAATAATATGGAGTCGTGCCTTGAAATTCTATCTCCAGGCTACGTAGGATTAGGCAGATTTTTCTCTGTTGGTTATCTATCTGGGAGGCGTAAGGGTCAGAAGGCATCTTCGACTTTCTTATCTTTTAGTTGAGGAATATCTTCCGCTTGGTTTATGAGACAGCGGGACTCCAGCCTCCTCAGAGGATTACGGCTCATTCTACAAGAGCAGTGACGTCATTTTGGGTCTTTTAAAATGAGGCATCTATGGATCAGATTTGTAGGGTGGCTAACTGGACCTCCTTACATTCTTTCTCCAAAATTTGTAATGAGTTTTTGCTTCTGTTGATGCAGCCTTTTGGGGTTTTGCAGGCTATGGTGCCTTCAGGTGGGGGCCGCCTCTCCCTTTTTTGCCCTCCCATTAGCATTCAGTGTCCTCTAGAGCTTGGGTATGATTTCCCACAAGTAAGAAATGCAGCTGTGGACTCTCCCTGTATTAAGAAAGAAAACATAAATTATGCTTACCAGATCATTTCCTTTCCTTCTGTACAGGGAGAGTCCACAGCTCCCGCCCGTGTTCTCCAATGGGCGGCCCTAAATTTTAACACCTTTTTCACCCTGATATTTCTCCTACTGTTCCTTGTTCCCTCGGCAGAATGACTGGGGGATGAGGGAAGTGGGGGAAGTATTTAAGCCTTTGGCTGGGATGTCTTTGCCTCCTCCTGGTGGCCAGGTTCAGTATTTCCCACAAGTAGAGAATTCAGCTGTGGACTCTCCCTGTACAGAAGGAAAGGAAATTATCTGGTAAGCCTAATTTGTTTTCTTTTATAATGGTGACCCTCAAGACCCTCCCATTCTAATTTTGTACATCATTTTTTCTGATGGCAAGTTCTAGTTTGAACTTCATTATCCCTACTTTGTCTTTTCCTTTCGTTCTACTTCTCCTTTTTTGGCTATACGTCAGACTAGAATACCAGAGAGTTGGAAGGGATTAAGTGCACTTATAGCTTTGAAAATCTTTGCCGCCTCCTAGTGGCCAGGAGGTTAATCCCAGGAGTAATGGTTCGTGGACTCTCACCACCATGAAAGAAATTAATTTCTCCAACATAGGTGTGTCCGGTCCACGGCGTCATCCTTACTTGTGGGATATTCTCTTCCCCAACAGGAAATGGCAAAGAGCCCAGCAAAGCTGGTCACATGATCCCTCCTAGGCTCCGCCTTCCCCAGTCATTCTCTTTGCCGTTGTACAGGCAACATCTCCACGGAGATGGCTTAGAGTTTTTTGGTGTTTAACTGTAGTTTTTATTCTTCAATCAAGAGTTTGTTATTTTAAAATAGTGCTGGTATGTACTATTTACTCTGAAACAGAAAAGTGATGAAGATTTCTGTTTGTAAGAGGAAAATGATTTTAGCAACCGTTACTAAAATCGATGGCTGTTTCCACACAGGACTGTTGAGAGGAATTAACTTCAGTTGGGGGAAACAGTGAGCAGACTTTTGCTGCTTGAGGTATGACACATTTCTAACAAGACTATGTAATGCTGGAAGCTGTCATTTTCCCTATGGGATCCGGTAAGCCATTTTTATTACATAAGAATAAAGGGCTTCACAAGGGCTTTTAAGACTGGTAGACATTTTCTGGGCTAAAACGATTGATATATAAGCATTTTTAATACTTCATAGCTTTGAGGAATTATTTTATTCTTGGGAATTATGTAAAATAACCGGCAGGCACTGTATTGGACACCTTGTTCTCTAGGGGCTTTCCCTAATCATAGGCAGAGCCTCATTTTCGCGCCTCTATTGCGCAGTTGTTTTTGAGAAGCATGACATGCAGATGCATGTGTGAGGAGCTCAGATACATAGAAAAGGCTTTCTGAAGGCGTCATTTGGTATCGTATTCCCCTTTGGGCTTGGTTGGGTCTCAGCAAAGCAGATACCAGGGACTGTATAGGGGTTAAACATAAAAACGGCTCCGGTTCCGTTATTTTAAGAGTTAAAGCTTTCAAATTTGGTGTGCAATACTTTTAAGGCTTTAAGACACTGTGGTGAAATTTTGGTGAATTTTGAACAATTCCTTCATACTTTTTCACATTTGCAGTAATAAAGTGTGTTCAGTTTAAAATTTAAAGTGACAGTAACGGTTTTATTTTAAAACGTTTTTTGTACTTTGTTATCAAGTTTATGCCTGTTTAACATGTCTGAACTACCAGATAGACTGTGTTCTGTATGTGGGGAAGCCAAGGTTCCTTCTCATTTAAATAGATGTTATTTATGTGACACAAAATTTAGAGAAAATGATGCCCAAGATGATTCCTCAAGTGAGGGGAGTAAGCATGGTACTGCATCATCCCCTCCTTCGTCTACGCCAGTCTTGCCCACACAGGAGGCCCCTAGTACATCTAGTGCGCCAATACTCCTTACTATGCAACAATTAACGGCTGTAATGGATAATTCTATCAAAAACATTTTAGCCAAAATGCCCACTTATCAGCGAAAGCGCGACTGCTCTGTTTTAGAAAATACTGAAGAGCATGAGGACGCTGATGATATTGGTTCTGAAGTGCCCCTACACCAGTCTGAGGGGGCCAGGGAGGTTTTGTCTGAGGGAGAAATTTCAGATTCAGGGAAAATTTCTCAACAAGCTGAACCTGATGTGATTACATTCAAATTTAAATTGGAACATCTCCGCGCTCTGCTTAAGAAGGTGTTATCTACTCTGGATGATTGTGAGAATTTGGTCATTCCAGAGAAATTATGTAAGATGGACAAGTTCCTAGAGGTCCCGGGGCCCCCCGAAGCTTTTCCTATACCCAAGCGGGTGGCGGATATTGTAAACAAAGAATGGGAAAGGCCCGGCATACCTTTCGTCCCTCCCCCTATATTTAAGAAATTGTTTCCTATGGTCGACCCCAGAAAGGACTTATGGCAGACAGACGCACCACTATACCCATAGAAGATAGTTGTGCTTTCAAAGATCCTATGGATAAAAAATTAGAGGGTTTGCTTAAAAAGATGTTTGTTCAGCAAGGTTACCTTCTACAACCAATTTCATGCATTGTTCCTGTCACTACAGCAGCGTGTTTCTGGTTCGATGAACTAGAAAAGGCGCTCAATAAAGATTCTTCTTATGAGGAGATTTTGGACAGAATTCATGCTCTCAAATTGGCTAACTCTTTCACCTTAGACGCCACTTTGCAATTGGCTAGATTAGCGGCGAAAAATTCTGGGTTTGCTATTGTGGCGCGCAGAGCGCTTTGGCTAAAATCTTGGTCAGCGGATGCGTCTTCCAAGAACAAATTGCTTAACATTCCTTTCAAGGGGAAAACGCTGTTTGGCCCTGACTTGAAAGAGATTATTTCTGATATCACTGGGGGAAAGGGCCACGCCCTTCCTCAGGATAGGTCTTTCAAGGCTAAAAATAAACCAAATTTTCGTCCCTTTCGCAGAAACGGACCAGCCCCAAGTGCTACATCCTCTAAGCAAGAGGGTAATACTTCTCAAGCCAAGCCAGCCTGGAGGCCAATGCAAGGCTGGAACAAAGGTAAGCAGGCCAAGAAACCTGCCACTGCTACCAAGACAGCATGAGATGTTGGCCCCCGATCCGGGACCGGATCTGGTGGGGGGCAGACTCTCTCTCTTCGCTCAGGCTTGGGCAAGAGATGTTCTGGATCCTTGGGCGCTGGAAATAGTCTCCCAAGGTTATCTTCTGGAATTCAAGGGGCTTCCCCCAAGGGGGAGGTTCCACAGGTCTCAATTGTCTTCAGACCACATAAAAAAACAGGCATTCTTACATTGTGTAGAAGACCTGTTAAAAATGGGAGTGATTCATCCTGTTCCATTAGGAGAACAAGGGATGGGGTTCTACTCCAATCTGTTCATAGTTCCCAAAAAAGAGGGAACATTCAGACCAATCTTAGATCTCAAGATCCTAAACCAGTTTCTCAAGGTTCCATCGTTCAAAATGGAAACCATTCGAACAATTCTTCCTTCCATCCAGGAAGGTCAATTCATGACCACGGTGGATTTAAAGGATGCGTATCTACATATTCCTATCCACAAGGAACATCATCGGTTCCTAAGGTTCACCTTTCTGGACAAGCATTACCAGTTTGTGGCACTTCCGTTCGGATTAGCCACTGCTCCAAGAATTTTCACAAAGGTACTGGGGTCCCTTCTAGCGGTGCTAAGACCAAGGGGCATTGCAGTAGTACCTTACTTGGACGACATTCTGATTCAAGCGTCGTCCCTTCCACAAGCAAAGGCTCACACGGACATCGTCCTGGCCTTTCTCAGATCTCACGGGTGGAAAGTGAACGTAGAAAAAAGTTCTCTATCTCCGTCAACAAGAGTTCCCTTCTTGGGAACAATAATAGACTCCTTAGAAATGAGGATTTTTCTGACAGAGGCCAGAAAATCAAAACTTCTAAACTCTTGTCAAGTACTTCATTCTGTTCCTCTTCCTTCCATAGCGCAGTGCATGGAAGTAAAAGGTTTGATGGTCGCGGCAATGGACATAGTTCCTTTTGCGCGAATTCATCTGAGACCATTACAACTGTGCATGCTCAGTCAGTGGAATGGGGATTATACAGACTTGTCTCCGACGATACAAGTAGATCAGAGGACCAGAGATTCACTCCGTTGGTGGCTGTCCCTGGACAACCTGTCACAGGGGATGAGCTTCCGCAGACCAGAGTGGGTCATTGTCACGACCGACGCCAGTCTGGTGGGCTGGGGCGCGGTCTGGGGACTCCTGAAAGCTCAGGGTCTTTGGTCTCGGGAAGAATCTCTTCTCCCGATAAATATTCTGGAACTGAGAGCGATATTCAATGCTCTCAAGGCTTGGCCTCAGCTAGCAAAGGCCAAATTCATACGGTTTCAATCGGACAACATGACGACTGTTGCGTACATCAACCATCAGGGGGGAACAAGGAGTTCCCTGGCGATGGAAGAAGTGACCAAAATCATTCAATGGGCGGAGACTCACTCCTGCCACTTGTCTGCAATCCACATCCCAGGAGTGGAAAATTGGGAAGCGGATTTTCTGAGTCGTCAGTCATTTCATCCGGGTGAGTGGGAACTCCATCCGGAAATCTTTGCCCAAATTACTCAGTTGTGGGGCATTCCAGACATGGATCTGATGGCCTCTCGTCAGAACTTCAAGGTTCCTTGCTACGGGTCCAGATCCAGGGATCCCAAGGCGACTCTAGTAGATGCACTAGTAGCACCTTGGACCTTCAAACTAGCGTATGTATTCCCACCGTTTCCTCTCATCCCCAGGCTGGTAGCCAGGATCAATCAGGAGAGGGCATCGGTGATCTTGATAGCTCCTGCGTGGCAACGCAGGACTTGGTATGCAGACCTGGTGAATATGTCATCGGCTCCACCATGGAAGCTACCTTTGAGACGGGACCTTCTTGTTCAAGGTCCGTTCGAACATCCGAATCTGGTCTCACTCCAACTGACTGCTTGGAGATTGAACGCTTGATTTTATCAAAGCGAGGGTTCTCAGATTCTGTCATTGATACTCTTGTTCAGGCCAGAAAGCCTGTAACTAGAAAAATCTACCATAAAATATGGAAAAGATATATCTGTTGGTGTGAATCTAAAGGATTCCCTTGGGACAAGATAAAAATTCCTAAGATTCTATCCTTTCTTCAAGAAGGTTTGGAGAAAGGATTATCTGCAAGTTCTTTGAAGGGACAGATTTCTGCTTTGTCTGTGTTACTTCACAAAAAGCTGGCAGCTGTGCCAGATGTTCAAGCTTTTGTTCAGGCTCTGGTTAGAATCAAGCCTGTTTACAAACCTTTGACTCCTCCTTGGAGTCTCAATTTAGTTCTTTCAGTTCTTCAGGGGGTTCCGTTTGAACCCTTACATTCCGTTGATATTAAGTTATTATCTTGGAAAGTTTTGTTTTTGGTTGCAATTTCTTCTGCTAGAAGAGTTTCAGAGTTATCTGCTCTGCAGTGTTCTCCTCCTTATCTGGTGTTCCATGCAGATAAGGTGGTTTTGCGTACTAAACCTGGTTTTCTTCCGAAAGTTGTTTCTAACAAAAACATTAACCAGGAGATAGTCGTGCCTTCTTTGTGTCCGAATCCAGTTTCAAAGAAGGAACGTTTGTTGCACAATTTGGATGTAGTTCGTGCTCTAAAATTCTATTTAGATGCTACAAAGGATTTTAGACAAACATCTTCCTTGTTTGTTGTTTATTCTGGTAAAAGGAGAGGTCAAAAAGCAACTTCTACCTCTCTCTCTTTTTGGCTTAAAAGCATCATCAGATTGGCTTACGAGACTGCCGGACGGCAGCCTCCTGAAAGAATCACAGCTCATTCCACTAGGGCCGTGGCTTCCACATGGGCCTTCAAGAACGAGGCTTCTGTTGATCAGATATGTAAGGCAGCGACTTGGTCTTCACTGCACACTTTTACTAAATTTTACAAATTTGATACTTTTGCTTCTTCTGAGGCTATTTTTGGGAGAAAGGTTTTGCAAGCCGTGGTGCCTTCCATCTAGGTGACCTGATTTGCTCCCTCCCTTCATCCGTGTCCTAAAGCTTTGGTATTGGTTCCCACAAGTAAGGATGACGCCGTGGACCGGACACACCTATGTTGGAGAAAACAGAATTTATGTTTACCTGATAAATTACTTTCTCCAACGGTGTGTCCGGTCCACGGCCTGCCCTGGTTTTTTAATCAGGTCTGATAATTTATTTTCTTTAACTACAGTCACCACGGTATCATATGATTTCTCCTATGCAAATATTCCTCCTTTACGTCGGTCGAATGACTGGGGAAGGCGGAGCCTAGGAGGGATCATGTGACCAGCTTTGCTGGGCTCTTTGCCATTTCCTGTTGGGGAAGAGAATATCCCACAAGTAAGGATGACGCCGTGGACCGGACACACCGTTGGAGAAAGTAATTTATCAGGTAAACATAAATTCTGTTTTATCAGGTAAGCATAAATTTTGTTTTTCTGGTTCACTATAAGATCCAAAATTACAGTGAAAACGCTGTGGTTTTTATTTTTAAAAAGTTATTTTTTTTTTAGATATGCATTTGAGTATATGAGTGTTTTTTTGTTTTTTGTTTTTTCTTTAATGCTTTATAAACAGTTGCAAGTGAATGTAACTCTTAACGGGACATTAAACACCTTGAGATTAATATAAATTGTTTAATTACATGTAGTAAAACAACTGCAGTATACTTTCATTATTTAAGTTTGTACTACTTTGCTGTCATTTTGATTCTGAATATTGTAGGCTTTCCAATTCAAGTTAAACATGGAAGTGCAAACACACAGCTATAATCAACACAGTCATTAGTTGAACACTCTAGTAAGCCATTTATTACCTCCTAATTGGCCTCAGCAGAAAGGTAACATAAGTTGCAATATTGCGGCACCCACTGCTTTATACACATTAACTTTATCCCCCCAATGTTTAAACTAATAAAATAATTAAAAATACATGTACAAAATATTCGTAGGCTAATCTTTGCATTGAATTCAAGGAATGAGTTTTTTAGTGTTTATACTTTCATTATTTATTCTGTCCCTTTTTCCTCTAATTTCATTCTGACAATCTTGTGCTTTTTAGTTACTGTTAGAAGTAGAATTGCAGGACTCTGTTTATATTCCACACAGTCATTGGCTGCATACTCTAGTTACCGATTTATAACAGTCCCTTATTGGCCTCAGCAGAGAAAGAAGCCATCATGGCAGCTCCCATTGCTTTATAGACCCACACTTTTCACTTATTTTGTCAATATTTAAACAACTTATTCAACTTTTTTTTAAAAATCCATCTTCGTGTCATTCTCAGAATCATTTTTTTTCTTCATTCTATCTAGCATTTATTTAGGGTTTTAATGTCCCTTGTATTGCACTACTAGAAATACATATTTATAAGACAGTTGGGTGTGTTGGATGTTTTGGCCTAATAACCACCTGTGGTTGTAATGGTGGACCACAAAAAAAATGAAATTTTTCTTTTTAAATGGAAAGAGTCCACAGCTGCATTCATTGCTTTTGGGAAATAAGAACCTGGCCACCAGGAGGAGGCAAAGACACCCCCGCCAAAGGCTTAAATACTCCTCCCACTCCCCTCATTCCCCAGTCACTCTTTGCCTTTCGTCCCAGGAGGTTGGCAGAGAAGTGTCAGAATTAAATTTTTTGTTTTTTTATAGAGGGTAGTACTCTTCGACATGGGACAGGAGTTTTAAGTAGTCCTGTCAGTCTCTCAGTGAGGGCTTGGATGAAAGTTAGAGTCCGGAGATCCAGGGAGAGTCTTTCTGCGAAACCATCCTGACTCATGTTAACAATTCCTCAAGCAATCTGCGTTGTCTAACTCCGCTGCCTGCTTTCTTCTCTCAAGTTCCTGGGCGGAGGCAATGCTACTATCCGTCACACTTGATGGGCCGTGTTCCTGTTCCACGGCGTAGATTCTGGTAAGATCGTTTAATTTTACTTTATTATGAATGTACTGTAATATGAATGTTTTTCCGAGAGGATACCACCTTGCGGGCCTAACTTAACATAGGGGTCTCAGTGAGTTTCCTTTAGTATCTTGGAATCAAGGGTTAATATCTCCTCAGGGGGGGTTATTGAACAGGGGGGGGTTATAATCATGTTTATGTGATTCAACCTGCTTATGTGTGATGTTTATTGGGCTTGTGGTTTGGAACATTGAGGCCTTTGGAAGTAAAGCTACCTTTTGGTTGGGCATGGTTACGTTCCGTCCATTTCCGCATTCTCGACCGTGTGGCGAAGGAAAGATTCTAGTCCGCAGGGGTCTGGTTATAGGAGGTTGTGAGTGCCCCATACATTGTGGGTGTCAGGTGCCGTTTTTTTTTTTCTACTTTAGTCCATATTTGCATATCCTCTATCCAGTTATGGAGGATTCTGATGCTGAGACTGTTCAAATTTCAGATTCAGTTATGGAGGATTGTGATACTATTTTAATTTCAGATTCAGACTCTGTGTCCGGTGACGAATCCGGATTGGCCTCGTTGACACATGTCAACCAGTTTTGTTCTGTATGCCATATGAGAGCACCTTGTTCATCGGGCCCGGGGAATCAAGGGACAGCTTAGCCATCTGCCTCTGGGGGTCCTGTCCTCCGAGGTGAGTTCCCTACCATTCAATACTTCTACACATGCAGGTAACACAGTTTATGATTCCTCCATGCACGGTGGTTGCAGCACGTTTTCGCTTCCACATAATGTTGCCGATTATTCGTCTGCAGAGTCCAGACGTTTATTTGCGATTGTGCTCGTGCCCTATTGTCCCCGGGCCTTCCGCCTTGGGGAGGGCCTCTACAGTTCCCTGCGGGTGTAGCTGTCCCTGTGTGTTGTGCCTTTCGTTACAGGATTACGCATCTTCGCGTATTGCTCAGACATGTTTTTCTCCAACATAGGTGTGTCCGGTCCACGGCGTCATCCTTACTTGTGGGATATTCTCTTCCCCAACAGGAAATGGCAAAGAGCCCAGCAAAGCTGGTCACATGATCCCTCCTAGGCTCCGCCTACCCCAGTCATTCTCTTTGCCGTTGCACAGGCAACATCTCCACGGAGATGGCTCAGAGTTTTTTGGTGTTTAAATGTAGTTTTTATTCTTCAATCAAGTGTTTGTTATTTTAAAATAGTGCTGGTATGTACTATTTACTCTGAAACAGAAAAGAGATGAAGATTTCTGTTTGTAAGAGGAAGATGATTTTAGCAAACGTTACTAAAATCGATGGCTGTTTCCACACAGGACTGTTGAGATGAAGTAACTTCAGTTGGGGGAAACAGTTGGCAGACTTTTCTGCTTGAGGTATGACTGGCCACATTTCTAACAAGACTATGTAATGCTGGAAGGCTGTCATTTCCCCTATGGGGACCGGTAAGCCATTTTCTTAGATTAAGTAAAAGAATAAAGGGCTTCATAAGGGCTTAAAAAACTGGTAGACATTTTTCTGGGCTAAAACGATTACTTTGCTAAGCATATTTTGCAGATTATAACTCTAAATAGTTATTATAATCTTGGGGATTGTTTTAAAAAAACGGCAGGCACTGTATTGGACACCTTTTTCAGATGGGGGCCTTTTCTAGTCCTAGGCAGAGCCTCATTTTCGCGCCACTAATGCGCAGTTGTTTTTGGAGAGCAAGGCATGCAGATGCATGTGTGAGGAGCTAAGAACCACTGAAAAAGCTTATAGAAGGCGTCATTTGGTATCGTATTCCCCTCTGGGCTTGGTTGGGTCTCAGCAAAGCAGATTCCTGGGACTGTATAGGGGTTAAATGTAAAAACGGCTCCGGTTCCGTTATTTTAATGGTTAAAGCTTTCAAATTTGGTGTGCAATACTTTTAAGGCTTTAAGACACTGTGGTGAAATTTTGGTGAATTTTGAACAATTCCTTCATACTTTTTCACATATTCAGTAATAAAGTGTGTTCAGTTTAAAATTTAAAGTGACAGTAACGGTTTTATTTTAAAACGTTTTTTGTGCTTTGTTGACAAGTTTAAGCCTGTTTAACATGTCTGAACCATCAGATAAGCGATGTTCTATATGTATGAAAACCAAGGTTTCTCCCCATTTAAATATATGTGATGATTGTGCCATAGTGTCCAAACAAAGTAGGGACAATGATGCCACAGATAATGATATTGCCCAAGATGATTCCTCAAATGAGGGGAGTAAGCATGATACTGCATCATCCCCTTCTGTGTCTACACCAGTTTTGCCCACACAAGAGGCCCCTAGTACATCTAGTGCGCCAATACTTATTACCATGCAACAATTAACGGCTGTAATGGATAATTCTATTGCAAACATTTTATCCAAAATGCCTACTTATCAGAGAAAGCGCGATTGCTCTGTTTTAAACACTGAAGAGCAAGAGGACGCTGATGATAACTGTTCTGACATACCCTCACACCAATCTGAAGGGGCCAGGAGGGAGGTTTTGTCTGAGGGAGAAATTTCAGATTCAGGAAAAATTTCTCAACAAGCTGAACCTGATGTTGTAACATTTAAATTTAAATTAGAACATCTCCGCGCACTGCTTAAGGAGGTATTATCTACTCTGGATGATTGTGACAATTTGGTCATTCCAGAGAAATTATGTAAGATGGAATAGGTCTTTTAAGGCTAAAAATAAGCCTAATTTTCGTCCCTTTCGCAGAAACGGACCAGCCTCTAATTCTACATCCTCTAAGCAAGAGGGTAATACTTCACAACCCAAACCAACCTGGAGACCGATGCAAGGCTGGAACAAGGGTAAGCAGGCCAAGAAGCCTGCCACTGCTACAAAAACAGCATGAAGGGATGGCCCCCGATCCGGGACCGGATCTGGTGGGGGGCAGACTTTCTCTCTTTGCTCAGGCTTGGGCAAGAGATGTTCAGGATCCTTGGGCACTAGAAATAGTTTCTCAAGGTTATCTCCTGGAATTCAAGGAACTACCCCCAAGGGGAAGGTTCCACAGGTCTCAATTATCTTCAAACCAAATAAAAAGACAGGCATTCTTACATTGTGTAGAAGACCTGTTAAAGATGGGAGTAATTCATCCAGTTCCAATAGGAGAACAAGGGATGGGGTTTTACTCCAACCTGTTCATAGTTCCCAAAAAAGAGGGAACATTCAGACCAATTTTGGATCTCAAGATCCTAAACAAATTTCTCAGGGTTCCATCGTTCAAAATGGAAACCATTCGAACGATCCTTCCCACCATCCAGGAAGGTCAATTTATGACCACGGTGGATTTAAAGGATGCGTACCTACATATTCCTATCCACAAGGAACATCATCAGTTCCTAAGGTTCGCTTTTCTGGACAAGCATTACCAGTTTGTGGCACTTCCATTCGGATTAGCCACTGCTCCGAGAATTTTCACAAAGGTACTAGGGTCCCTTCTAGCGGTTCTAAGACCAAGGGGCATTGCAGTAGTACCTTACTTGGACGACATCCTGATTCAAGCGTCGTCTCTGTCAAAAGCAAAGGCTCATACGGACATCGTCCTAGCCTTTCTCAGATCTCACGGATGGAAAGTGAACAAAGAAAAAAGTTCTCTGTCCCCGTCAACAAGAGTTCCCTTCTTGGGAACAATAATAGATTCCTTAGAAATGAGGATTTTTCTGACAGAGGTCAGAAAATCAAAAATTCTAAGCTCTTGTCAAGTACTTCATTCTGTTCTTCGTCCTTCCATAGCGCAGTGCATGGAAGTAATAGGATTGATGGTTGCAGCAATGGACATAGTTCCTTTTGCACGAATTCATCTAAGACCATTACAACTGTGCATGCTCAGACAGTGGAATGGGGATTATACAGACTTGTCTCCGACGATTCAAGTAGATCAAAAGACCAGAGATTCACTCCGTTGGTGGCTGATCCTGGACAACCTGTCACAGGGAATGAGCTTCCGCAGACCAGAGTGGGTCATTGTCACGACCGACGCCAGTCTGGTGGGCTGGGGCGCGGTCTGGGAACCCCTGAAAGCTCAGGGTCTATGGTCTCGGGAAGAATCTCTTCTCCCGATAAACATTCTGGAACTGAGAGCGATATTCAATGCTCTCAAAGCTTGGCCTCAACTAGCAACGGCCAAATTCATAAGGTTTCAATCAGACAACATGACGACTGTTGCATATATCAACCATCAGGGGGGAACAAGGAGTTCCCTGGCGATGGAGGAAGTGACCAAGATAATTCAATGGGCGGAGGATCACTCCTGCCACTTGTCTGCAATCCACATCCCAGGAGTGGAAAATTGGGAAGCGGATTTTCTGAGTCAGACATTCCATCCGGGGGAGTGGGAACTCCATCCGGAAATCTTTGCCCAAATAACTCAATTATGGGGCATACCAGACATGGATCTGATGGCCTCTCGTCAGAACTTCAAGGTTCCTTGCTACGGGTCCAGATCCAGGGATCCCAAGGCGACTCAAGTAGATGCACTAGTAGCACCTTGGACCTTCAACCTAGCTTATGTATTCCCACCGTTTCCTCTCATTCCCAGGCTGGTAGCCAGGATCAATCAGGAGAGGGCTTCGGTGATCTTGATAGCTCCTGCGTGGCCACGCAGGACTTGGTATGCAGACCTGGTGAATATGTCATCGGCTCCACCATGGAAGCTACCTTTGAGACAGGACCTTCTTGTTCAAGGTCCATTCGAACATCCGAATCTGGTTTCCCTCCAACTGACGGCTTGGAGATTGAACGCTTGATTTTATCAAAGCGTGGGTTTTCAGATTCTGTAATAGATACTCTGATTCAGGCTAGAAAGCCTGTAACTAGAAAAATTTACCATAAAATATGGAAAAAATATATCTGTTGGTGTGAATCTAAAGGATTCCCATGGAACAAGATAAAAATTCCTAAGATTCTATCCTTTCTACAAGAAGGTTTGGAGAAAGGATTATCTGCAAGTTCTCTGAAGGGACAGATCTCTGCTTTATCTGTTTTACTTCACAAAAGGCTGGCAGCTGTGCCAGACGTTCAAGCGTTTGTTCAGGCTCTGGTTAGAATCAAGCCTGTTTACAGACCTTTGACTCCTCCCTGGAGTCTAAATCTAGTTCTTTCAGTTCTTCAAGGGGTTCCGTTTGAACCCTTACATTCCGTAGATATTAAGTTATTATCTTGGAAAGTTTTGTTTTTGGTGGCAATTTCTTCTCCTAGAAGAGTTTCAGAGATATCTGCTCTGCAGTGTTCTCCGCCCTATCTGGTGTTCCATGCAGATAAGGTGGTTTTGCGTACTAAGCCTGGTTTTCTTCCGAAAGTTGTTTCCAACAAAAATATTAACCAGGAGATAGTTGTACCTTCTTTGTGTCCGAATCCAGCTTCAAAGAAGGAACGTTTGTTACACAATTTGGACGTAGTCCGTGCTCTAAAATTCTATTTAGAGGCTACTAAAGATTTCAGACAAACATCTTCTTTGTTTGTTGTTTATTCTGGTAAAAGGAGAGGTCAAAAAGCAACTTCTACCTCTCTTTCTTTTTGGCTTAAAAGCATTATCCGATTGGCTTATGAGACTGCCGGACGGCAGCCTCCTGAAAGAATCACAGCTCACTCCACTAGGGCTGTGGCTTCCACATGGGCCTTCAAGAACGAGGCTTCTGTTGACCAGATATGTAAGGCAGCGACTTGGTCTTCACTGCACACTTTTGCCAAATTTTACAAATTTGATACTTTTGCTTCTTCGGAGGCTATTTTTGGGAGAAAGGTTTTACAAGCCGTGGTGCCTTCCAGTTAGGTGACCTGATTTGCTCCCTCCCTTCATCCGTGTCCTAAAGCTTTGGTATTGGTTCCCACAAGTAAGGATGACGCCGTGGACCGGACACACCTATGTTGGAGAAAACAGAATTTATGCTTACCTGATAAATTACTTTCTCCAACGGTGTGTCCGGTCCACGGCCCGCCCTGGTTTTTTAATCAGGTCTGATGAATTATTTTCTCTAACTACAGTCACCACGGTATCATATGGTTTCTCCTATGCATATTTCCTCCTGTACGTCGGTCGAATGACTGGGGTAGGCGGAGCCTAGGAGGGATCATGTGACCAGCTTTGCTGGGCTCTTTGCCATTTCCTGTTGGGGAAGAGAATATCCCACAAGTAAGGATGACGCCGTGGACCGGACACACCGTTGGAGAAAGTAATTTATCAGGTAAGCATAAATTCTGTTTTTAGTTATTAAATGACCCTATCCTTATCAGATACGCGGATTTTCAATCTGCGAATGGTGCACCTCTTTAGACGTGGGGATGAGGTAATCTCCTGATTGTCATTTGATTGAGATCTTTCCCAGTTTATAGAAGATAGGGCTCCGTTTGGCTGGTCCTGCGGGTACTCCCTGTGTCTTTTTGGGCGTTAACCTCCGGGTTGCCTTATATTTTATTTGTATCCCATGGGATGTCTTTTATTTTGTTATTGTTTCCTTCGGGAACCTTCTGGGATCAATACTCTCTATTACTTCTTTGGATGTTCTTTTGGACACGTTAGTCCTTTGTTAAAATTGTCTGTTTCCTTTTTTCCCCTATGAGGGAGGATTTATGCAGCTTGTCGGTTAGGACCCCGAGTGCAGGCTGGTCCTTTTGGGTTTGTTCTGTCTTGCGGCTGTTAAGACACGTGGCGCTGTTCTGCTCGGCTGTTTCGGTAAAAGCGCCGAGTGCTCTGGTTTTCATTGTTTTACATGTTTCAACTAAGCATTCGAGAGGACCTGTGGGTCCGTGAGGCGGGAAGGATTGTTTCAGTCCTTTATAGCCTTCAGTCATAGATGACCGGAGAGTTTCCGCTGCATCACTCTATCTGACATTTGATATTCTCAGAACCTAGAGTTTCCTCCCCCATGCGGTGGAGGGTTGGAGGGCTTAGCATCCCATTACCGCAGTTTGAGCGGTTTGGCCTTCAGTTTTAGGGCTTTGGATTTGTCCTTTTGGGCTTGATCCAACAGCTTGTTTGTATAGCTGTCTAGCATGCGGAAGGTTTGAAGTTTGAAACCAGTTTCAGCTCTTGGCACCTTGAAGGTGTGTGTTAAACTGTTGATAGTGTATCTAGGTGCAGCTTTTACTCTTTGTCCTGTTCTGTCCGAGTTATAAGACTTTTTGGGTCTTCTTCCATTGTCTCTGGGCGAGTTAGATCTCCTTTTAGGGATCTGCGTTTACGGGGGATGGTTGGCTCAGGGTTTCCCGGAGCTGGGAAGGCTATGCGCCTTTTTCTTCCCTGTATCCTCTGTGTGGAGGTGATGGGGAGGCTAGCCCTGCTAGAGGGTTTTCTTGACCTCGAGGTATCCCTTGTGTTTTCCTGAGGCTTTTGGGAAGTCTGGTCTTCATACGACTTATCTGCTTGCTCCTTGGAGCGTTGGACTTTAGCCAGGGGTGGTTCCTTCTGTTTGGTTGGGGTTTTAGAGTTCTTCTCGCTATCCGGATTCTCTGGATATGCATCCATATCCCTTGTCTGGTTTTCTTTCATGTAATTGGCAAGAGTCCATGAGCTAGTTACGTATGGGATATACAATCCTATCAGGAGGGGCAAAGTTTCCCAAACCTCAAAATGCCTATAAATACACCCCTCACCGCACCCACAATTCAGTTTTACAAACTTTGCCTCCTATGGAGGTGGTGAAGTAAGTTTGTGCTAAGATTTCTACGTGGATATGTGCTTCTCAGCATTTTTGAAGCCTGATTCCTCTCAGAGTACAGCGAATGTCAGAGGGATGTGAAGGGAGTATCACCTATTGAATGCAATGGTTTTCCTCATGGGGATCTATTTCATAGGCTCTCTGTTATTGGTCGTAGAGATTCATCTCCTACCTCCCTTTTCAGATCGACGATATACTCTCATATTCCATTACCTCTACAGATAACCGTTTCAGTACTGGTTTGGCTATCTGCTATATGTGGATGGTTGTCTTTTGGTAAGTATGTTTTCATTTACTTAAGACATTCTCAGCTATGGTTTGGCACTTTATGTATTTATATAAAGTTCTAAATATATGTATTGTACTTATATTTGCTATGATTCAGGTTTTCAGTATATTTCCTTTTTGCAGACTGTCAGTTTCATATCTGGGAAATGTTTTTTTATGAAAATGTATCTCTTACCTGGGGTATAGTCTCTTTTTCAATTGGCTGTCTTTTAAATTTGCGGGCAGAATTAGGCTTGCAAGGGCACAAAATGCCAAAGTTTATTGCGTCATTCTTGGCGCAAGATTTTTTGGCGCAAAGTTATGTTTGTTGACGCAAATTTGTTATTTCCGGAGTCTTAGTTGACACTGTGTCCTTCACAAGGTTGCGTTATCTGTGACGCGAGTGTGTTATTTCCGGACGTTTTGGCGCCAAAAAATATTTTTCTGTTTGTTGTGCATCATACTTGGCGCCAAATATTTTCATTATTTAAGACCCCATACCTATTTGCCTCTTGCCTTTTTCTATGTCAGAGGGCTATGCTGTTTGCATTTTTTCCCATTCCTGAAACTGCCATATAAGGAAATTGATAATGTTGCTTTATATGTTGTTTTTTTCTCTTACATTTGCAAGATGTCTCAATCTGATCCTGTCTCAGAATTCACTGTTGGATCCCAGCTGCCTGATAACAGTTCTACCAAAGCTAAGTGCATTTGTTGTAAACTTGTGGAAGTTATATCTCCAGCTGTGGTTTGTAATAGTTGTCATGATAAACTTTTACATGCAGAAAATGTAGTAGTAGTTCATTACCTGTTGCTGTTCCCTCAACATCTAATACACAAGATATACCTGTAAATTTAAAAGAATTTATTTCTGATTCTATTCAGAAGTCTTTGTCTGCCATTCCGCCTTCTAATAAACGTAAAAGGTCTTTTAAAACTTCTCATAGAGTTGATGAAATTTCAAATGACCGGCAACATACTGATTTATCTTTCTCTGATGAGGATCTATCTGATTCAGATATTGACACTGACAAATCCTTTGCCAGCAGTTAGATTGGAGTTTTAGGAAAAGACCCCCAAAGTTGATGGGGCTATCTCTACTCTTGCTAAACGTACTACTATTCCTACAGAAGATAGCACTTCTTTTAAAGATCCTTTAGATAGGAAACTTGAATCTTATCTAAGGAAAGCTTATTTATATTCAGGTCAACTTCTTAGGCC
The DNA here is from genome assembly GCF_027579735.1 of Bombina bombina. Lineage (NCBI taxonomy): Eukaryota > Metazoa > Chordata > Amphibia > Anura > Bombinatoridae > Bombina > Bombina bombina. Next base: position 1,035,898,208 of record NC_069501.1, read on the forward strand.
TGCAATTTCTTTGGCTGATGTTGCAGCTGCTTCAACTTTTTGGTTGGAAACTTTAGCGCAACAAGTATCGTATCATGATTTGTCTAGCATTGTTAAGTTGATTCAACATGCTAATTTCATTTGTGATGCCATTTTTGATATCATCAAAATTGATGTTAGATATATGTCTCTAGCTATTTTAGCTAGAAGAGCTTTGTGGCTCAAATCTTGGAATGCTGATATGACTTCTAAGTCAAGATTGCTTTCTCTTCTCTTTCTTTCCAAGGTAATAAATTATTTGGTTCTCAGTTGGATTCAATAATTTCAACTGTCACTGGGGGGAAGGGAGTTTTTTGCCTCAGGATAAAAAACCTAAAGGTAAATCTAAAGCTTCTAACCGTTTTCGTTCCTTTCGACATAAGGAACAGAAATCTAATCCTTCCCCAAAGGAATCTGTTTCCAATTGGAAGCCTTCCTCAAATTGGAATAAATACAAGCCATTTAAGAGATCTAAGCCAGCCCCCAAGTCCGCATGAAGGTGCGGCCCTCATTCCAGCTCAGCTGGTAGGGGGCAGATTAAAAATTTTCAAAGATGTTTGAATCCGTTTGGTTCAAAATCATTGGATTCAGAGTATTGTTTCTCAGGGGCACAGAAAAGGATTCAGAGTAAGACCACCTGTGAGAAGATTTTTTCTCTCTCACATTCCAGCGAACCCAGTAAAGGCTCAGGCTTTCCTGAAGTGTGTTTCAGACCTGTGCAGTACCAACTTTCAAGATGGTGACTATAAGGACTATTCTGCCTTTTGTTCAGCAAGGGCATTATATGTCCACAATAGATTTACAGGATGCATATCTTCATATTCCGATTCATCCAGATCACTATCAGTTCCTGAGATTCTCTTTTCTAGACAAGCATTACCAATTTGTTGCTCTTCCTTTTGGCCTAGCGACAGCTCCAAGAATCTTTTCAAAGGTTCTCGGTGCCCTACTCTCTCTAATCAGAGAGCGGGGTATTGCGGTGTTTCCTTATTTGGACGATATCTTGGTATTCGCTCAGTCTTTGCGTTCTGCAGAATCTCACGTGAATCAACTAGTGTTGTTTCTTCGAAGACATGGTTGGAGGATCAATCGACCAAAAAGTTCTTTGATTCCTCAGACAAAGGTAACCTTTTTAGGTTTCCAGATTCAGTGTCCATGACTTTGTCTCTAACAGACAAGAGACGTTGGTTGCAGCCTGTCGGAACCTTCAGTCTCAATCTTTCCCTTCTGTAGCTATGTGCATGGAAGTTTTTAGGTCTCATGATTGCAGCATCGGACGTGATCCCCTTTGCTCGTTTTCATATGAGACCTCTCCAGCTTTGTATGCTGAATCAATGGTGCATGGATTATACAAGGATATCACAATATCCTTAAATCCCAATGTTTGACATTCTCTGACTTGGTGGTTAGATCACCATCATATAATTCTAGGGGCGTCTTTTGTTCGTCCAACCTGGACTGTGATTACAACAGATGCGAGTCTTTCAGGTTGGGGAGCTGTTTGGGGATCTCTGACAGCACAAGGGGTTTGGAAATCTCAAGAGGCGAGATTACCCATCAATATTTTGGAACTCCGTGCAATTCTTAGGGCTCTTCAGTTTTGGCCTCTGTTGAAGAGAGAACCGTTCATTTGTTTTCAGACAGACAATATCACAACTGTGGCATATGTCAAACATCAGGGTGGGACTCGCAGTCCTCAAGCTATGAAAGAATTATCCCAGATACTTGTTTGGGCGGAATCCAGCTCCTGTCTAATTTCTGCGGTTCATATCCCAGGTATTGGGAAGCGGATAATCTCAGTCGTCAGACTTTACATCCGGGAGAATGGTCTCTCCACCCAGATGTGTTTTCTCAAATTGTTCAGATGTGGGAGCTTCCAGAAATAGATCTGATGGCTTCTCATCTAAACAAAAAACTTTCCAGGTACCTGTCCAGGTCTAGGGATCCTCAGGCGAAGCAGTGGATGCGTTTACCCTTCCTTGGTGTTATCAACCAGCTTATATTTCTTTCATGTAATTGGCAAGAGTCCATGAGCTCGTGACGTATGGGATATACATTCCTACCAGGAGGGGCAAAGTTTCCCAAACCTCAAAATGCCTATAAATACACCCCCCACCACACCCACAATTCAGTTTTACAAACTTTGCCTCCTATGGAGGTGGTGAAGTAAGTTTGTGCTAGGTTTCTACGTTGATATGCGCTTCGCAGCATGCTGAAGCCCGGTTTCCCTCTCAGAGTGCAGTGAATGACAGAGGGATGTGAAGGGAGTATTGCCTATTGAATGCTATGGTCATCCTATGGGGGATCTATTTCATAGGTTCTCTGTTATTGGTCGTAGAGATCACTTCTCCTACCTCCCTTTTCAGATCGACGATATACTCTTATATACCATTACCTCTACTGATTCTCGTTTCAGTTCTGGTTTGGCCATCTACTATATGTCTTTTGGTATGTCTTTTTTTTATTTATGACACTCTCAGCTATGGTTTGGCACTTTATATGTAAAGTTCTAAATATATGTTTTATACTTATATTTGCCATGATTCATGTTAATCAGTATATTTCCTTCATTCAGATTGTCAGTTTCATTTTTTGGGAAATGCATATGAATAAAAAAATTTCTTACCTGAAAATTTTTCAAATTGACTTTTTCTCCAACATAGGTGTGTCCGGTCCACGGCGTCATCCTTACTTGTGGGATATTCTCTTCCCCAACAGGAAATGGCAAAGAGCCCAGCAAAGCTGGTCACATGATCCCTCCTAGGCTCCGCCTACCCCAGTCATTCTCTTTGCCGTTGCACAGGCAACATCTCCACGGAGATGGTTAAGAGTTTTTTGGTGTTTAAATGTAGTTTTTATCCTTCAATCAAGTGTTTGTTATTTTAAAATAGTGCTGGTATGTACTATTTACTCTGAAACAGAAAAGAGATGAAGATTTCTGTTTGTAAGAGGAAGATGATTTTAGCAAACGTTACTAAAATCGATTGCTGTTTCCACACAGGACTGTTGAGATGAAGTAACTTCAGTTGGGGGAAACAGTTGGCAGACTTTTCTGCTTGAGGTATGACTGGCCACATTTCTAACAAGACTTTGTAATGCTGGAAGGCTGTCATTTCCCCTATGGGGACCGGTAAGCCATTTTCTTAGATTAAGTAAAAGAATAAAGGGCTTTATAAGGGCTTAAAAAACTGGTAGACATTTTTCTGGGCTAAAACGATTACTTTGCTAAGCATATTTGGCAGATTATAACTCTAAATAGTTATTATAATCTTGGGGATTGTTGTTAAAAAACGGCAGGCACTGTATTGGACACCTTTTTCAGATGGGGGCCTTTTCTAGTCATAGGCAGAGCCTCATTTTCGCGCCACTAATGCGCAGTTGTTTTTGGAAAGCAAGGCATGCAGATGCATGTGTGAGGAGCTAAGAACCACTGAAAAAGCTTATAGAAGGCGTCATTTGGTATCGTATTCCCCTCTGGGCTTGGTTGGGTCTCAGCAAAGCAGATACCTGGGACTGTATAGGGGTTAAATGTAAAAACGGCTCCGGTTCCGTTATTTTAAGGGTTAAAGCTTTCAAATTTGGTGTGCAATACTTTTAAGGCTTTAAGACACTGTGGTGAAATTTTGGTGAATTTTGAACAATTCCTTCATGCTTTTTCACATATTCAGTAATAAAGTGTGTTCAGTTTAAAATTTAAAGTGACAGTAACGGTTTTATTTTAAAACGTTTTTTGTGCTTTGTTGACTAGTTTAAGCCTGTTTAACATGTCTGAACCATCAGATAAGCGATGTTCTATATGTATGAAAGCCAAGGTTTCTCCCCATTTAAATATATGTGATGATTGTGACATAGTGTCCAAACAAAGTAGGGACAATGATGCCACAGATAATGATATTGCCCAAGATGATTCCTCAAATGAGGGGAGTAAGCATGATACTGCATCATCCCCTTCTGTGTCTACACCAGTTTTGCCCACACAAGAGGCCCCTAGTACATCTAGTGCGCCAATACTTATTACCATGCAACAATTAACGGCTGTTATGGATAATTCTATTGCAAACATTTTATCTAAAATGCCTACTTATCAGAGAAAGCGCGATTGCTCTGTTTTAAACACTGAAGAGCAAGAGGACGCTGATGATAACTGTTCTGACATACCCTCACACCAATCTGAAGGGGCCAGGAGGGAGGTTTTGTCTGAGGGAGAAATTTCAGATTCAGGAAAAATTTCTCAACAAGCTGAACCTGATGTTGTAACATTTAAATTTTAATTAGAACATCTCCGCACACTGCTTAAGGAGGTATTATCTACTCTGGATGATTGTGACAATTTGGTCATTCCAGAGAAATTATGTAAGATGGACAAGTTCCTAGAGGTTCCGGTGCCCCCCGATGCTTTTCCTATACCCAAGCGGGTGGCGGACATAGTAAATAAGGAGTGGGAAAGGCCCGGCATACCTTTTGTTCCTCCCCCTATATTTAAGAAATTATTTCCTATAGTCGACCCCAGAAAGGACTTATGGCAGACAGTCCCCAAGGTCGAGGGGGCGGTCTCTACTCTAAACAAACGCACGACTATTCCCATAGAAGATAGTTGTGCTTTCAAAGATCCTATGGATAAAAAATTAGAGGGTTTGCTTAAAAAGATGTTTGTTCAGCAAGGTTACCTTCTACAACCAATTTCATGCATTGTTCCTGTCACTACGGCAGCGTGTTTCTGGTTCGAAGAACTAGAAAAGTCGCTCAATAAAGAATCTTCGTATGAGGAGGTTATGGACAGAGTTCAAGCACTTAAATTGGCTAACTCTTTTATTTTAGATGCCGCTTTGCAATTAGCTAGATTAGCGGCGAAAAATTCAGGGTTTGCTATCGTGGCGCGCAGAGCGCTTTGGCTAAAGTCTTGGTCAGCGGATGTGTCTTCCAAGACAAAATTGCTTAACATTCCTTTCAAGGGTAAAAAACTGTTTGGTCCTGATTTGAAAGAGATTATTTCAGACATCACCGGGGGAAAGGGCCACGCCCTTCCTCAGGATAGGTCTTTTAAGGCTAAAAATAAGCCTAATTTTCGTCCCTTTCGCAGAAACGGACCAGCCTCTAATTCTACATCCTCTAAGCAAGAGAGTAATACTTCTCAACCCAAACCAGCCTGGAGACCGATGCAAGGCTGGAACAAGGGTAAGCAGGCCAAGAAGCCTGCCACTGCTACCAAAACAGCATGAAGGGATGGCCCCCGATCCGGGACCGGATCTGGTGGGGGGCAGACTTTCTCTCTTTGCTCAGGCTTGGGCAAGAGATGTTCAGGCTCCTTGGGCACTAGAAATAGTCTCTCAAGGTTATCTCCTGGAATTCAAGGAACTACCCCCAAGGGGAAGGTTCCACATGTCTCAATTATCTTCAAACCAAATAAAAAGACAGGCATTCTTACATTGTGTAGAAGACCTGTTAAAGATGGGAGTAATTCATCCAGTTCCAATAGGAGAACAAGGGATGGGGTTTTACTCCAACCTGTTCATAGTTCCCAAAAAAGAGGGAACATTCAGACCAATTTTAGATCTCAAGATCCTAAACAAATTTCTCAGGGTTCCATCGTTCAAAATGGAAACCATTCGAACGATCCTTCCTACCATCCAGGAAGGTCAATTTATGACTACGGTGGATTTAAAGGATGCGTACCTACATATTCCTATCCACAAGGAACATCATCAGTTCCTAAGGTTCGCTTTTCTGGACAAGCATTACCAGTTTGTGGCACTTCCATTCGGATTAGCCACTGCTCCGAGAATTTTCGCAAAGGTACTAGGGTCCCTTCTAGCGGTTCTAAGACCAAGGGGCATTGCAGTAGTACCTTACTTGGACGACATCCTGATTCAAGCGTCGTCTCTGTCAAAAGCAAAGGCTCATACGGACATCGTCCTAGCCTTTCTCAGATCTCACGGATGGAAAGTGAACAAAGAAAAAAGTTCTCTGTCCCCGTCAACAAGAGTTCCCTTCTTGGGAACAATAATAGATTCCTTAGAAATGAGGATTTTTCTGACAGAGGTCAGAAAATCAAAACTTCTAAGCTCTTGTCAAGTACTTCATTCTGTTCTTCGTCCTTCCATAGCGCAGTGCATGGAAGTAATAGGATTGATGGTTGCAGCAATGGACATAGTTCCTTTTGCACGAATTCATCTAAGACCATTACAACTGTGCATGCTCAGACAGTGGAATGGGGATTATACAAACTTGTCTCCGACGATTCAAGTAGATCAAAAGACCAGAGATTCACTCCGTTGGTGGCTGATCCTGGACAACCTGTCACAGGGAATGAGCTTCTGCAGACCAGAGTGGGTCATTGTCACGACCAACGCCAGTCTGGTGGGCTGGGGTGCGGTCTGGGAACCCCTGAAAGCTCAGGGTCTATGGTCTCGGGAAGAATCTCTTCTCCCGATAAACATTCTGGAACTGAGAGCGATATTCAATGCTCTCAAAGCTTGGCCTCATCTAGCAAGGGCCAGATTCATAAGGTTTCAATCAGACAACATGACGACTGTTGCATATATCAACCATCAGGGGGGAACAAGGAGTTCCCTGGCGATGGAGGAAGTGACCAAGATAATTCAATGGGCGGAGGATCACTCCTGCCACTTGTCTGCAATCCACATCCCAGGAGTGGAAAATTGGGAAGCGGATTTTCTGAGTCGTCAGACATTCCATCCGGGGGAGTGGGAACTCCATCCGGAAATCTTTGCCCAAATAACTCAGTTATGGGGCATTCCAGACATGGATCTGATGGCCTCTCGTCAGAACTTCAAGGTTCCTTGTTACGGGTCCAGATCCAGGGATCCCAAGGCGACTCTAGTAGATGCACTAGTAGCACCTTGGACCTTCAACCTAGCTTATGTATTCCCACAGTTTCCTCTCATTCCCAGGCTGGTAGCCAGGATCAATCAGGAGAGGGCTTCGGTGATCTTGGCCACGCAGGACTTGGTATGTAGACCTGGTGAATGTCATCGGCTCCACCATGGAAGCTACCTTTGAGACAGGACCTTCTTGTTCAAGGTCCATTCGAACATCCGAATCTGGTTTCCCTCCAACTGACTGCTTGGAGATTGAACGCTTGATTTTATCAAAGTGTGGGTTTTCAGATTCTGTAATAGATACTCTGATTCAGGCTAGAAAGCCTGTAACTAGAAAGATTTATCATAAAATATGGAAAAAATATATCTGTTGGTGTGAATCTAAAGGATTCCCATGGAACAAGATAAAAATTCCTAAGATTCTATCCTTTCTACAAGAAGGTTTGGAGAAAGGATTATCTGCAAGTTCTCTGAAGGGACAGATCTCTGCTTTATCTGTTCTACTTCACAAAAGGCTGGCAGCTGTGCCAGACGTTCAAGCGTTTGTTCAGGCTCTGCTTAGAATCAAGCCTGTTTACAGACCTTTGACTCCTCCCTGGAGTCTAAATCTAGTTCTTTCATTTCTTCAAGGGGTTCCGTTTGAACCCTTACATTCCGTAGATATTAAGTTATTATCTTGGAAAGTTTTGTTTTTGGTTGCAATTTCTTCTGCTAGAAGAGTTTCAGAGTTATCTGCTCTGCAGTGTTCTCCGCCCTATCTGGTGTTCCATGCAGATAAGGTGGTTTTGCGTACTAAGCCTGGTTTTCTTCCGAAAGTTGTTTCCAACAAAAATATTAACCAGGAGATAGTTGTACCTTCTTTGTGTCCGAATCCAGTTTCAAAGAAGGAACGTTTGTTACACAATTTGGACGTAGTCCGTGCTCTAAAATTCTATTTAGAGGCTACTAAAGATTTCAGACAAACATCTTCTTTGTTTGTTGTTTATTCTGGTAAAAGGAGAGGTCAAAAAACAACTTCTACCTCTCTTTCCTTTTGGCTTAAAAGCATTATCCGATTGGCTTATGAGACTGCCGGACGGCAGCCTCCTGAAAGAATCACAGCTCACTCCACTAGGGCTGTGGCTTCCACATGGGCCTTCAAGAACGAGGCTTCTGTTGACCAGATATGTAAGGCAGCGACTTGGTCTTCACTGCACACTTTTGCCAAATTTTACAAATTTGATACTTTTGCTTCTTCGGAGGCTATTTTTGGGAGAAAGGATTTGCAAGCCGTGGTGCCTTCCATTTAGGTGACCTGATTTGCTCCCTCCCTTCATCCGTGTCCTAAAGCTTTGGTATTGGTTCCCACAAGTAAGGATGACGCCGTGGACCGGACACACCTATGTTGGAGAAAACAGAATTTATGCTTACCTGATAAATTACTTTCTCCAACGGTGTGTCCGGTCCACGGCCCGCCCTGGTTTTTTTAATCAGGTCTGATGAATTATTTTTTCTAACTACAGTCACCACGGTATCATATGGTTTCTCCTATGCATATTTCCTCCTGTACGTCGGTCGAATGACTGGGGTAGGCGGAGCCTAGGAGGGATCATGTGACCAGCTTTGCTGGGCTCTTTGCCATTTCCTGTTGGGGAAGAGAATATCCCACAAGTAAGGATGACGCCGTGGACCGGACACACCGTTGGAGAAAGTAATTTATCAGGTAAGCATAAATTCTGTTTCTTTCTAAATTGCGGGCTGTTAGGCTCGCGGGTGCAAAAAATGCTAGAATTTATTGCGTCATTTTTGGTGCGAGACTTTTTTGGCACGAAAATTACGTTTGACGTTTATGACGTCATTTCCTGCATCGTAGTTGACGCCGAGAGTTTTCACGTAGTTGCGTCATCTATGATGCTCATGTTTGTTGCAGACGTTTTTGGCACCAAAAAAAATTTGTCAATTGTGGGCGTCATACTTGGCGCCAGTTTTTTTGACATTATTTAAGTCTGTTTCTTTTTGATTCTGGTTCCTAGAGGCTTGTTCTGTTTGCATTTTGTAAACTTGTGGTAGCTGTTCCTCCGGCTGTAGTTTGTGTTAGTTGTCATGATAAACTTTCAAAAGCAGATAATATTTCTCTTGTTAAGTGTATCCAGTCCACGGATCATCCATTACTTGTGGGATATTCTCCTTCCAAACAGGAAGTTGCAAGAGGATCACCCACAGCAGAGCTGCTATATAGCTCCTCCCCTCACTGCCATATCCAGTCATTCTCTTGCAACTCTCAACTAAGATGGAGGTCGTAAGAGGACTGTGGTGTTTTATACTTAGTTTATTTCTTCAATCAAAAGTTTGTTATTTTTAAATGGTACTGGAGTGTACTGTTTATCTCAGGCAGTATTTAGAAGAAGAATCTGCCTGCGTTTTCTATGATCTTAGCAGAAGTAACTAAGATCCTTTGCTGTTCTCACATATTCTGAGGAGTGAGGTAACTTCAGAGGGGGAATAGCGTGCAGGTTTTCCTGCAATAAGGTATGTGCAGTTAAAATATTTTTCTAGGGATGGAATTTGCTAGAAAATGCTGCTGATACCGAAGTAATGTAAGTAAAGCCTTAAATGCAGTGATAGCGACTGGTATTAGGCTTATTAATAGAGATACATACTCTTATAAAAGTGTATTTTAAAACGTTTGCTGGCATGTTTAATCGTTTTTTACATATGTTTGGTGATAAAACTTATTGGGGCCTAGTTTTTTCCACATGGCTGGCTTGAATTTTGCCTAGAAACAGTTCCCTGAGGCTTCCCACTGTTGTAATATGAGTGGGAGGGGCCTATTTTGGCATTTTTTTTGCACAGCGAAAATTGCAGACACAGACATCCAGCTTCTTCCTGCATGATCCAGGACTTCTCTGAAGGGCTCAAAAGGCTTCAAAAGTCGTATTGAGGGAGTTAAAAAGCCACAGTATAGCTGTGGCAGTTGTTGTGACTGTTTAAAAAACGTTTTTGTCATTTGTTATTCCGTTTTTGGTATTAAGGGGTTAATCATCCATTTGCAAGTGGGTGCAATGCTCTGCTAACTTATTACATACACTGTAAAAATTTCGTTAGTGTAACTGCATTTTTTCACTGTTATTTCAAAATTTGGGAAAATTTGTGTTTCTTAAAGGCGCAGTAACGTTTTTTATATTGCTTGTAAACTTGTTTTAAAGTGTTTTCCAAGCTTGCTAGTCTCATTGCTAGTCTGTTTAAATATGTCTGACACAGAGGAACCTACTTGTTCATTATGTTTGAAAGCCATGGTGGAGCCCCATAGGAGAATGTGTACTAAATGTATTGATTTCACCTTAAACAGTAAAGATCAGTCTTTATCTATAAAAGAATTATCACCAGAGGGTTCTGTCGAGGGGGAAGTTATGCCGACTAACTCTCCCCACGTGTCAGACCCTTCGCCTCCCGCTCAGGGGACGCACGCTAATATGGCGCCAATTACATCAGGGACGCCCATAGCGATTACCTTGCAGGACATGGCTGCAATCATGAATAATACCCTGTCAGAGGTATTATCTAGATTGCCTGAATTAAGAGGCAAGCGCGATAGCTCTGGGGTTAGGAGAGATACAGAGCGCGCAAATGCTGTTAGAGCCATGTCTGATACTGCGTCACAGTATGCAGAACATGAGGACGGAGAGCTTCAGTCTGTGGGTGACATCTCTGACTCGGGGAAACCTGATTCAGAGATTTCTAATTTTAAATTTAAGCTTGAGAACCTCTGTGTATTGCTTGGGGAGGTATTAGCTGCTCTGAATGACTGTAACACAGTTGCAATTCCAGAGAAATTGTGTAGGCTGGATAGATACTATGCAGTGCCGGTGTGTACTGACGTTTTTCCTATACCTAAAAGGCTTACAGAAATTATTAGCAAGGAGTGGGATAGACCCGGTGTGCCCTTTTCCCCACCTCCTATATTTACAAAAATTTTTCCAATAGACGCCACTACACGGGACTTATGGCAGACGGTCCCTAAGGTGGAGGGAGCAGTTTCTACTTTAGCAAAGCGTACCACTATCCCGGTTGAGGACAGTTGTGCTTTTTCAGATCCAATGGATAAAAAATTGGAGGGTTACCTTAAGAAAATGTTTATTCAACAAGGTTTTATTTTACAGCCCCTTGCATGCATTGCGCCTGTCACTGCTGCGGCGGCGGCATTCTGGTTTGAGGCCCTGGAAGAGGCCATCCAGACAGCTCCATTGAATGAAATTATTGACAAGCTTAGAACGCTTAAGCTAGCTAACTCATTTGTTTCTGATGCCATTGTTCATTTGACTAAACTAACGGCTAAGAATTCCGGATTCGCCATCCAGGCGCGTAGGGTGCTATGGCTTAAATCCTGGTCAGCTGACGGGACTTCAAGGTCTAAATTACTCAACATTCCTTTCAAGGGGCAGACCTTATTCGGGCCTGGCTTGAAGGAAATTATTGCTGACATTACTGGAGGCAAGGGTCATACCCTTCCTCAGGACAGGGCCAAATCAAAGGCCAAACAGTCTAATTTTCGTGCCTTTCGAAATTTCAAGGCAGGAGCAGCATCAACTTCCTCCGCTTCAAAACAAGAGGGAACTGTTGCTCATTCCAGACAGGCCTGGAAACCTAACCAGTCCTGGAACAAGGGCAAGCAGGCCAGGAAGCCTGCTGCTGCCCCCAAGACAGCATGAAGGAACGGCCCCCTATCCGGAAACGGATCTAGTGGGGGGCAGACTTTCTCTCTTCGCCCAGGCGTGGGCAAGAGATGTTCAGGATCCCTGGGCGTTGGAGATCATATCTCAGGGATATCTTCTGGACTTCAAAGCTTCTCCTCCACAAGGGAGATTTCATCTTTCAAGGTTATCATCAAACTAGATAAAGAAAGAGGCATTCCTAAGCTGTGTGCAATACCTCCTAGTAGTGGGAGTGATCCATCCAGTTCCGCGGACGGAACAAGGACAGGGATTTTATTAAAATCTGTTTGTGGTTCCCAAGAAAGAGGGAACCTTCAGACCAATCTTGGATCTAAAGATCTTAAACAAATTCCTCAGAGTTCCATCATTCAAAATGGAAACTATTCGGACCATCCTACCCATGATCCAAGAGGGTCAGTACATGACCACAGTGGACTTAAAGGATGCCTACCTTCACATACCGATTCACAAAGATCATCATCGGTTCCTAAGGTTTGCCTTTCTAGACAGTCATTACCAATTTGTAGCTCTTCCCTTCGGGTTGGCCACTGCCCCGAGAATTTTTACAAAGGTTCTGGGCTCACTTCTGGCGGTTCTAAGACTGCGAGGCATAGCGGTGGCTCCGTATCTAGACGACATCCTGATACAGGCGTCAAGCTTTCAAATTGCCAAGTCTCATACAGAGATAGTTCTGGCATTTCTGAGGTCGCATGGGTGGAAAGTGAACGTGGAAAAGAGTTCTCTATCACCACTCACAAGAGTCTCCTTCCTAGGGACTCTTATAGATTCTGTAGAGATGAAAATTTACCTGACGGAGTCCAGGTTATCAAAACTTCTAAATGCTTGCCGTGTCCTTCATTCCATTCCACGCCCGTCAGTGGCTCAGTGCATGGAAGTAATCGGCTTAATGGTAGCGGCAATGGACATAGTGCCATTTGCGCGCCTGCATCTCAGACCGCTGCAATTATGCATGCTAAGTCAGTGGAATGGGGATTACTCAGATTTGTCCCCTCTACTAAATCTGGATCAAGAGACCAGAGATTCTCTTCTCTGGTGGCTTTCTCGGGTCCATCTGTCCAAGGGTATGACCTTTCGCAGGCCAGATTGGACGATTGTAACAACAGATGCCAGCCTTCTAGGTTGGGGCGCAGTCTGGAACTCCCTGAAGGCTCAGGGATCGTGGACTCAGGAGGAGAAACTCCTCCCAATAAATATTCTGGAGTTAAGAGCAATATTCAATGCTCTTCTAGCTTGGCCTCAGTTAGCAACACTGAGGTTCATCAGATTTCAGTCGGACAACATCACGACTGTGGCTTACATCAACCATCAAGGGGGAACCAGGAGTTCCCTAGCGATGTTAGAAGTCTCAAAGATAATTCGCTGGGCAGAGTCTCACTCTTGCCACCTGTCAGCGATCCACATCCCAGGCGTAGAGAACTGGGAGGCGGATTTTCTAAGTCGTCAGACTTTTCATCCGGGGGAGTGGGAACTCCATCCGGAGGTGTTTGCTCAACTGGCCCATCGTTGGAGCAAACCAGAACTGGATCTCACGGCGTCTCGCTGAGCAACGCTGATAGATGCTCTAGCAGCTCTTTGGTTCTTCAACCTGGCCTATGTGTTTCCACCGTTTCCTCTGCTCCCTCGACTGTTTGCCAAAATCAAACAGGAGAGAGCATCGGTGATTCTGATAGCGCCTGCGTGGCCACGCAGGACCTGGTATGCAGACCTAGTGGACATGTCATCTCTTCCACCATGGACTCTGCCTCTGAGGCAGGACCTTCTAATACAAGGTCCTTTCAATCATCCAAATCTACTTTCTCTGAGACTGACTGCATGGAGATTGAACGCTTGATTCTATCAAGGCGTGGCTTCTCCGAGTCAGTCATTGATACCTTAATACAGGCTCGGAAGCCTGTCACCAGGAAAATCTACCATAAGATATGGCGTAAATATCTTTATTGGTGTGAATCCAAGAGTTACTCATGGAGTAAGGTTAGGATTCCTAGGATATTGTCCTTTCTCCAATAGGGTTTGGACAAAGGCTTATCAGCTAGTTCTTTAAAAGGACAGATCTCTGCTTTGTCTATTCTTTTGCACAAGCGTCTGGCAGAAGTTCCAGACGTCCAGGCATTTTGTCAGGCTTTGGTTAGGATTAAGCCTGTGTTTAAAACTGTTGCTCCCCCGTGGAGCTTAAACTTGGTTCTTAAAGTTCTTCAGGGAGTTCCGTTTGAACCCCTTCATTCCATTGATATTAAACTTTTATCTTGGAAAGTTCTGTTTTTGATGGCTGTTACCTCGGCTCGAAGAGTCTGAGTTATCTGCCTTACATTGTGATTCTCCTTATCTGATTTTTCATTCAGACAAGGTAGTTCTGCGTACCAAACCTGGGTTTTTACCTAAGGTGGTTTCTAACAGGAATATCAATCAAGAGATTGTTGTTCCATCATTGTGTCCTAATCCTTCTTCAAAGAAGGAACGTCTTTTGCATAATCTGGACGTAGTCCGTGCCTTGAAGTTTTACTTACAGGCTACTAAAGATTTTCGTCAAACATCTGCCCTGTTTGTCGTTTACTCTGGACAGAGGAGAGGTCAAAAAGCTTCGGCAACCTCTCTCTCCTTTTGGCTTTGGAGCATAATACGCTTATCCTATGAGACTGCTGGACAGCAGCCCCCTGAAAGGATTACAGCTCATTCTACTAGAGCTGTGGCTTCCACCTGGGCCTTTAAAAATGAGGCCTCTGTTGAACAGATTTGCAAGGCTGCGACTTGGTCTTCGCTTCACACCTTTTCAAAATTTTACAAATTTGACACTTTTGCTTCTTCGGAGGCTGTTTTTGGGAGAAAGGTTCTACAGGCAGTGGTTCCTTCCGTTTAAGTTCCTGCCTTGTCCCTCCCATCATCCGTGTACTTTAGCTTTGGTATTGGTATCCCACAAGTAATGGATGATCCGTGGACTGGATACACTTAACAAGAGAAAACATAATTTATGCTTACCTGATAAATTTATTTCTCTTGTAGTGTATCCAGTCCACGGCCCGCTCTGTCCTTTTAAGGCAGGTCTAAATTTTAATTAAACTACAGTCACCACTGCACCCTATGGTTTCTCCTTTCTCGTCTTGTTTCGGTCGAATGACTGGATATGGCAGTGAGGGGAGGAGCTATATAGCAGCTCTGCTGTGGGTGATCCTCTTGCAACTTCCTGTTGGGAAGGAGAATATCCCACAAGTAATGGATGATCCGTGGACTGGATACACTACAAGAGAAATACATTTATCAGGTAAGCATAAATTATGTTTTACATTAGTAGTAGTCCATTACCTGTTGTTGTTCCTTCAACATCTAATGTTCAACATATTCCTGTTAATGTAAGAGAATTTGTTTCTAATTCTATTCAGAAGGCTCTGTCTGTTATACCACCTTCTAATAAACGTAAAAGGTCTTTTAAGACTTCTCATAAATCAGATGAATTTTTAAATGACCGCCAACATTCTGATTTATCTATCTCTGATGAGGATCTATCTGGTTCAGAAGATTCTGCCTCAGATATTGACACTGACAAATCTTCATATTTATTTAAGATGGAGTTTATTTGTTCTTTACTAAAAGAGGTGTTGATTGCATTAGATATGGAGGAGTCTAGTCCTCTTGATATTAAAACCAGTAAACGTTTAAATTCGTTTTCTCTTGTAAAGGTGTATCCAGTCCACGGGTTCATCCATTACTTGTGGGATATTCTCCTTCCCAACAGGAAGCTGCAAGAGGACACCCACAGCAGAGCTGTCTATATAGCTCCTCCCCTAACTGCCACCCCCAGTCATTCTCTTGCAGCTCTCCACAAGAAAGGAAGTATCAAGAGATATGTGGTGACTTAGTGTAGTTTTTACCTTCAATCAAGAGTTTATTTTTAAACGGTACCGGCGTTGTACTGTTTTACTCTCAGGCAGAAATTGGAAGAAGAATTCTGCCTGGAGGTTTGATGATCTTAGCGGTTTGTAACTAAGGTCCATTGCTGTTTTCACACATAACTGAAGAGTATGAAAGAAAACTTCAGTTGGGGGGACGGTCTGCAGATTACCTGCTTTGAGGTATGTTCAGTATATTTTTTTCTAGAGAGGTAAGGTCTAGAAAATGCTGACAGTGCCTGGTATATTTGAGGTAAGCCTGAAACAGTGATTTAACGACGACTGGGATCATGCTTACAAAAAAAGGGTAATATTCATTTAATACTCATATTGCTTAGTGTAAAAACGTTTGCATGGTTTATAGAAAAAAACGTTTTTTCTCTGAGGGTGATAAATCTTTATTTGGGGCCTAGTTTCCACATGGCTAGTTAGATTACTCCTAGGAGTACTTTTTTAAGGCCCTCTGACATTGAGTGCATGGTGGGAGGGGCCTATTTTCACGCTCTAAATGCGCAGTTAATATAAAGACTGAGACATCCAGCTTCCCTAAAGGAGTCCTCTGGCATCTAGGACCACTATAGAGGGTTTTTTTCCTGCAAAAATCGTGCTTAAGGGCAGGTAGGAGTCACAGCAGAGCTGTGGCAGTGTGTTTGACCGTTTGTTAACGGTTTTAACGTTTTTCTAATACGGTTTGGGTCCTAAGGGGTTAATCATCCATTTGCAAGTGGGTGCAATGCTGCTTTAGTCCCTTATACACACTGTAAAAATTTCGTAGAGTTTACTACTTTTTAACATTGTTTTGCAGTTTATGTGGTAGTTTTTTTCTCTTAAAGGCACAGTACCGTTTTTGTATAATTGCTTTTTCACATTTATTAAAGTGTTTTC